>NW_028256068.1:0-51000 GCF_971803275.1 Cyanistes caeruleus | reverse complement strand
CCACCCAGCTGCTGGACCCTGCCCAGCTCCCTTGGGAGGCACAGCAGGAGCAGCACCCTGGCAGACTCGGGAATTGCCCTCTGGGGTCCATGGCACACACTGCAATGGGCTGGCATTCCAGCTTCCAGCAAGGAAAAGATGTTCCTGCCCTTCAAGGCAAAGTTCTCAAAGGGCAGAGACCCAAGTGGAGCAAGATCTTACAATGACATTCCACTGCCAGCCTCCATAACTTCATCCAGGGCTGCTTTACCTCCTGGATTGGGGAAAAACAAAAATCAGGAGAGGGTCTTTGGCTGGGAACTGCCACAGGAAAAGAGGGACACTGGGAGGGAAAAAGAGCAGACAAAGGAAGGCAGGAGAGATAGGAGGACACAAATGGCAACCAGCTGAGAAGGTGGCACTCTGAAAACCAAACCGGAACTTATGGAAAAAGAATGGGGCAGAAATGAAGGATTCTGAAACTTTATTTACTATGCTTCTCTGGGCAACCTGTGCCAGGACCTCACCACCCTCACAGGGAAGATTTTCTACATTAAACATGAATTTCCTCTCTTTCACTCTGAGCCACACAAACTCGTTTGTGGTAATTCTCATAAACTGCTCAGCTCTTTGTTCCAGTGCACCCAGCAAGCAACAGGCAGGACAGTTCCACCAGCATGGAAACCCAACTCACAGCTGAGGGACTCAGAAAATCTAAACACCAGCAGAACACCAAAAGGGCACATTTAGCATTTTTGCTACAATACACAGCACTGAAAGTGATAGCTAATGACAGCCTCTTAGTCACCCCAATCCTTTCTCCATTTTAAACTTTCTCTGAAATAACCAAAATAACTCTTCAAATTCCTTCATCTTTATCAATCACAGATCTTTTCAGAGCAGACTCAGGAAGAGAGCACATTAGCATGTTGTTATTCAGACATGGCTTGTTGTCCGTCTTCCCCTGCTAAATGACAGCAGTAGATACTGGGAATAACCAGGTATCCTGAGGAATTTTTCCTGCAGCAAGTGATTTTCCTATCATGGTCCATCTGTAATTTTATGACTTATTAAAAGACCAATATAAATACAGTACAGTGCCTTGCAATTACTCCCCCATATATTTATAAACCTCAAAGTCTTCCAGGTCCTAAAAACAGGAAAAACCCTGTGTCACTCTTTCAGGAGATTAACGTAGTTAAGGACTGGACACATCCTCTGTAGGACTAACTAGAAAAACAGCTGAAGCTCCAGCAGATCCTTAATAAACTTTTCAGGAATAAAATTGTGTTATTTCAGTGTGCTGATTTTTTATTCATCTAGTTATTATCTTTTTATTTCTTTTCTCTTTCTGACTTTTCAAAAGCTGATGTTGCACAAAAAAGTGAGCTGTGGAAACCTGTAGCAAGCTGTTCAATTAGGGCTGAACTGCTCCATCAGCTTCACAGAGAATTTTTATTTGACCCCAGGAATGCTGGTTACTCAAGCAGACTAAACAATTTTGATTCATTTCAGCATGTGAGGACTGGGGTGTGCAGCTTCAGGCCAGGCTGGCAGGGTTGAACAGGAATTCCCAAACAGCACTGGAGTCATGGTCCCCTCAGCATACCCTGCTCCACCCAGCCCCAGACTGCTGGGAATCAGGCTCAGACGTAAAAGCATGAATTCTGAATATCTCAGGATTGCTGTGTCGCTGCCCGCTCGGCCCTTCACGCCCCGGCTAGCTTGTGCCAAGCGTCAGCGGCAGGAGTGGGGAACCAGGTGAGCACTGTGTGGCTCGACCTGGAACCTCTAGAGCTCCTTTGGGCTCGGGCTCTATAGTATGCAGGGCGACACGAGGTGTAGTAAAGGGAGAGAGAGTGCTCGGAGTCCTCCAATTTCCCAGGAACAAGTTTATTCCAGCAGGCGCAGGGAGAAGGCGATGAGGGACAGGGCTGGGATCTCGAGGAGAAAGTCCGAGCCGAGACCCTGGGCACCTCTGTGTGCCAGGTTTTAAAGCCCGTGGGCGGCTCATACAACAGCCAATAATATGGCAGCAGGGGAGGTGTTGTGGGAAGGGGTTACAATACTCAAATCCAATGGTAGGGACTTAGGGGAGGGAGGATAGCTATACAACCAATAGGGCATCGAGTAAGGGGTGATGAGCAGGGAAGGAACCAGAACAAAAGGTGTGGTGTACATAGACTGATAGGGCTTGGGGGTAGGACCAAAGTGATGGATGGGGAACAATCTGGAAAGAGGGGAGAGGTTTACAATGACAGGCAACTGGGAACAAACCATATCGGGATAGTGGGGAGTAACTGGGGCAAACCAACTCTAAACTCAACGAAGGTGAACAAACATACTTAATGAAGGTAAACTAACAGGCGGCAACATCTCCCCCTTTCTTTTTTAGAAAGAGGAGGTT
This sequence comes from Cyanistes caeruleus, assembly GCF_971803275.1. Classification (NCBI taxonomy): domain Eukaryota; kingdom Metazoa; phylum Chordata; class Aves; order Passeriformes; family Paridae; genus Cyanistes; species Cyanistes caeruleus. Next base: position 48,614 of record NW_028256068.1, on the reverse strand, counting down.
GCATCAGCAGGAGGTGCAGAGGGTTCAACAAACCAGTCTTGGGGTATGGGAGAAGGAGGAGGTGAAGAGGGAGGAGAAGGAGCGCTAACAAAATTGACTTGAGGGGAGGGGGATACAAGATGTAAAACTGATTGAACTAAACATCTTCTTAAAACTGCAAACGCTATTAAAACGATGAAAACACGAAAACAATCCATAAAGCAGTCTTTAAAATGGATGAGAGCCATCCGGAGACCCCCCATCCCGAAAAAACCAGTCATTAGTCTCTTGGCGTATTTGGTGGATCATGCCCTTCATTTCTGTGATGGTTTTCTTGATGTCTGTGCTCCTGGTGGTCAGATTCATGCAGCAAAGTCCCTCAAATTCTTTACAATCATGATTATGGAGGAGCAGTAGGAAATCAATAGCAGCGCGATTTTGTAGCGTTGCTCGCCTGGTTATCTCCTCGTCTTCGAGGAGGTCGCTCAGCGCGGTTGACGTTAAATTGGCTTGCTTGACCACCCAACACTCTAATTGGCCTAATTCTCCGAGGGCTTGTGCCGCAGCCAACCATGGCAGAAATACTGACACAGCAACCCCTTTTGGTTTATTCCAATGAAAAATTTCAGAGTCGCAATCAGGGTCAAGATCTTCGAGACTGCGCTTCTTAATGACCGAATTATTCTTTCGTTCCCAATTTTCAATTTGAGATGTATTGGGCGCAAACAAAGACAACCGGCCTAAAGTGCACGGCCCTCCGAGAAGGCGAGAGGGGATGCCAGCCCACGCTCGGTCCCCACAAACTAAAAATATGCCCTTAGGCAACTTAAGAGGGTAGGAACTGAGGGTTGAGGGCATCTTAACATGGGCGATGTTCTTGCACCAGGAGGCTGCTTGAAACTGTTTGTTGTCCTGCATTAAATTAGAATAAGGAGTAGGATCTGAGGGGTAGTAACGGAAATGGATACAATAGGGTGCGGGGGAGGAGTTTAACAAATCAAATTCTTGGGGCTCAGCGGTTGCCCTTTCCAAGAAGACCAGCCAGTGTCCTGGGTTGCAGTATATTCTATCACCATCCTCATGTACTGTTGAAACCAGGTGAGGCAGTGCTCCCTGCCTCCCCCCCCCCCCCGGGCTACCTTCTGTTAATGGGCCCATCAATGCCCTGCCCCATGACTCATAGATAACTTCCCCCTGTATTGTCCCCTGTTAATGGGCCCACCACTGCCTTGCTGCATGACTCAGAGATAACTTCCTCCTGGACTGTTTTCTGTTAATGGCTCATCAAGGCCTTATCTCATGACTCACCATCCCATTGTGAGATGCTCCTCCCCGAGGGAGGAGCCAAGCATTCCATACTGGATATAAACTGAGAATTCGAACACCACAGCAGCCCTTACCTACGGGACTTCCAGAGGACAGGAGCTACTGCTGGACTTTCAGACCAGACCCCCTTTCTTCCAGAGGATCACGCTTCAACAAGACCACCTCATCTGGACGACTACCATCACCCTAACAGGGTTCCAGGCTGTATTCTAACTCTGTCAGTGTTTTTGATATTATTGCATTTATTCTTTTTATCATTTTCCTATTAAATTATAATTCTGACTTGCGATCTCTCACTGGTTTGATTTCAAACTAGTACATATTTTGGCGCCCAACGTGGGGCATTAACCTGAGAGAAAGTCAGAATTGCAATTTCATATTAACAGAAACCTATCCACCATGGTGGTTGGCTTGTCTATATGGGTACTGTATCTTGCTCTCTATATTTTCCCTCACATGGGGAACTACTTGCCTGTTGTATTGCTCCTGTTGAGACCAGGGAATGGTATGAGAATTGCTTTATTAGTTTATTATGCTTATGGCATGATAACCTGTGAGGCAATGAATACCATTCGGAATATATACTCAATTTTGTTTGCTTGTCCTAGTCTGGGCTGCTACATCTGGGACCTTCTCAACAATCGCACCCTGCCCTTGGTGGGAAGAGTGGAGAGTGGTTTCTTCCAGCCTTTCAGGTCAGGCACAGCAGTTTTTAAAAATATTGAGTTCTCTCTGGATGCCAAGGACAGCCTAGTCTTGCTGTTTTGTTTTCTCTGCATGGCCTGCACCATGTACACCATGCTTAGAAACAAAGCACTGTTTGGTGTGGTACAGCGTCTTCTTGAAGAAGAAGAGAAAAGAACCAAGAGCAGAGCAACAGCATCCATGACCACACAGACTGCCACAGAGGAGAAAGGAACCAAGAGCAAAGCCACAGCGTCCGTGTCTACGCAGACTGCCACAGAGGAGAAAGAAACCAAGAGCAAAGCAACAGCATCCGTGTCCACTCAGACTGCCACAGAGGAGAAAGGAACCAAGAGCAAAACAACAGCGTCCATGTCTACGCAGACTACCACAGAGGAGAAAGGAACCAAAAGGGCCATGAGCACCTCCACACAAACAGTCACCGAACCAGAGCAGCCTAAACCGGTAGAAGTTGCCCCCATTCAGAAAAAGAAATCAAAAAGCAAATCAGTCCGCATAGTGACTGATGAGGGTGAGGCAGGACCTTCACACGCAGCGGAGGAGACAGAACCAGAGATTATCACTCGCTCTCTATCCCTAGGTGAGCTGCGTGACCTGCGGAGGGAATTCACCCGCCAGACGAACGAGTCCATCCTAACCTGGCTGCTCCGCATCTGGGACGCTGCAGCAAACGACACCATCCTGGATAGAAGTGAGGCCAGGCAACTGGGATCGCTGTCCCGGGATGTGGTCATTGACCAGGGGATTGGGAGAACCCAAGAAACTCTCAGCCTCTGGAGGCGACTGCTGACAAGTGTAAGGGACAGATACCTCTGCAAAGAAGACCTCCAGGTGCACCAGGGGAAATGGAGCACAATGGAACAGGGTATCCGATGCCTGAGGGAGTTGGCTGTGCTGGAGATCATTTTTGCAGAAGATGAGAGATTTCCTAAGAGCCCAGATGGTGTCCAGTGCACGTCACAGATGTGACTGAGATTTGCACGGCTTGGACCAGAGATGTACTCCCGTTACCTGGCAACACTGCAATGGAGGGAAGGTGAGGACAGGGTGGGTGTCCTGGCCAATAAACTAAGAATCTACGAGGACACTGTCACTGCCCCGTTTCGCACCCATGTCTCATCTGTGGAAACAAGGCTGGCTGAGCAAGTCCAGAGCTTGATTGAAGAAGGCCATCAGAAACTAAAAAAGGAACTTAAGGAAGAAATTTACCACGTCTCCCCAGAACCAACAAGAGTCTCTGCTATTAAGAGTAGGCATTCCCCAGCCAGGGAGAAAGGATACACTCCACGAGGTAACCTCTGGTTTTTTCTCCAGGAGCATGGAGAAGACATGAGGAAGTGGGATGGAAAACCCACCTCCTCCTTAGCAGCCCGGGTACGTGAACTAAAAAGAGGGACAACTACCACAAGGAGCTCATCTAGAGCCAGCGCCGCTCCGGTGTCTCGTGGCCAGAACATCAGAAGGTATAGAAATGATGATATGAGTGATCCTCTTGAAGGGACATCAAGAGCATATTCACCGGAGGAGAGCAACGTGCACCATGACCAGGATTAGAGGGTCCCTGCCTCTAGCCAGGTAGAGGAGAGGGACAACCGGATCTATTGGACAGTGTGGATCCGATGGCCTGGCACATCTGACCCACAAAGATATACGGCTTTTGTTGATACCGGCGCTCAATGCACTCTAATGCCATCAAGGTATGTGGGAGCGGAACCCATTTCTATTTCTGGGGTGACAGGGGGATCCCAGGAGCTCACGGTACTGAAAGCTGAAGTGAGTTTAACTGAGAATGAGTGGCAGAAACACCCCATCGTGACTGGTCCAGAGGCCCCATGCATCCTCGGCATAGATTACCTCAGGAACGGGTACTTCAAAGACCCAAAAAGTTATCGCTGGGCTTTTGGGATAGCTGCTCTAGAGACAGAAAGCATCAGACAACTGAGTACCTTGCCTGGTCTCTCAGACAACCCTTCTGCTGTGAGACTACTGAGAGTTGAAGAACAACAAGTACCAATTGCCAGAGCAACAGTGCACCGTCGGCAATACCGCACCGACAGAGACTCTGTGGTCCCCATCCATACGATGATTCGTGAGCTGGAGAGCCAAGGGGTGGTCAGCAAGGCTCGTTCACCCTTTAACAGCCCCATATGGCCAGTGCGTAAGTCCAGTAGAGAATAGAGACTGACGGTGGATTACCGTGGACTGAATGAAGTCACGCCACCACTGAGTGCAGCCGTACCAGACATGCTGGAGCTTCAGTATGAGCTGGAATCCAAGGCAGCAAAGTGGTACGCGACCATTGATATTGCAAATGCGTTTTTCTCCATTCCTCTGGCAGCAGAGTGCAGGCCTCAGTTTGCCTTCACCTGGAGGGGTGTGCAGTATACCTGGAACCGATTGCCCCAGGGGTGGAAGCACAGTCCTACTATCTGCCATGGACTGATCCAGACTGTGCTAGAAAAAGGTGAGGCTCCAGAACACCTGCAGTACATTGATGACATCATTGTGTGGGGGAACACGGCAGCAGAAGTATTTGAGAAGGGACAGAAGATCATCCAGATTCTCCTGAAGGCTGGTTTTGCCATCAAGAGGAGCAAAGTCAAGGGACCTGCCCGGGAGATCCAGTTCCTGGGGGTAAAGTGGCAAGATGGACGGCGTCAGATTCCCACTGAAGTCATCAATAAGATCACTGCGATGTCTCCACCGACCAACAAGAAGGAAACACAAGCTTTCCTAGGTGCCATAGGCTTTTAGAGAATACACATTCCTGAATATAGCCAGATTGTGAGCCCTCTCTACCTGGTTACCCGCAAGAAGAACAATTTCCATTGGGGCCCTGAACAGCAACAAGCTTTCGCCCAGATCAAGCAAGAAATCGCTCATGCGGTAGCCCTTGGTCCAGTCAGAACGGGGCCAGAAGTGAAAAACGTGCTCTACTCTGCAGCCGGGAACAATGGTCTGTCCTGGAGCCTTTGGCAGAAGGTGCCTGGTGAGACTCGGGGTCGACCACTGGGATTCTGGAGCCGAAGCTACAGAGGATCCGAGGCCAACTACACCCCAACAGAGAAAGAAATTTTGGCCGCCTATGAAAGAGTCCAAGCTGCCTCAGAGGTCATTGGTACTGAAGCGCAGCTGCTTCTGGCACCCCGACTGCCGGTGCTGGGGTGGATGTTCAAGGGAAAGATTCCTTCCACGCATCATGCCACCGATGCTACTTGGAGCAAATGGATTGCCCTCATTACACAGCGTGCCCGTATTGGAAACCTGAACCGCCCTGAGATTCTGGAAATTATAACAAACTAGCCTGAAAGTGAGACTTTTGGATTATCTTCTGAAGAAGAGGAGCAAGTGACACGTGCTGAAGAAGCCCCACCATATAATGAGCTACCGGAGAGTAAAAGACGATATGCCCTCTTCACCGATGGTTCCTGCCGAATTGTAAGCACTAACCGGAAATGGAAAGCTGCTGTATAGAGCCCCACACGACGAGTTGCACAAGCTACCGAGGGAGAGGGTGGATCGAGTCAGGTCGCAGAACTTAAAGCTGTCCAGCTGGCTTTAGATATTGCTGAAAGAGAGAAGTGGCCGAGGCTCTATCTCTACACTGACTCCTGGATGGTAGCTAATGCTCTGTGGGGATGACTGGATCGCTGGAGAAAAGCCAACTGGCAGCGCAGAGGGAAACCCATCTGGGCCGCTGAGATTTGGCAAGACATCGCCGCTCGGGTGGAGAAGCTGATCGTGAAAGTTCGACACGTGGATGCTCATGTACCCAAAAGTCGGGCTAATGAAGAGCACCGTAACAATGAGCAGGTGGATCGAGCTGCCAAGGTGAAAATATCACAGGTGGATCTGGACTGGCAGCACAAGGGAAAATTATTTTTAGCTCGTTGAGCCCATGATGCCTCTGGTCATCAGAGACGAGATGCAACGTACCGATGGGCTCGTGAGCGAAAGGTAGACCTTACTATAGACAGCATCTCACAGGTTATCCACAACTGCGAGACCTGCGCTGCAATCAAACAGGCCAAGCGAGTGAAGCCTCTGTGGTACGGTGGAAGATGGTCCAAGTACAGGTATGGGGAAGCCTGGCAAATTGACTACATCACCCTTCCCCAAACCCGCCAAAGCAAGCGCTACGTGTTAACCATGGTAGAAGCAACCACTGGATGGCTGGAGACATACCCTGTGCCTCATGCTACTGCCCGGAACACCATCTTGAGCCTAGAAAAGCAAGTCCTTTGGAGACATGGCACCCCTGAGAGAATCGAGTCAGACAACGAGACGCATTTCAAGAACAGCCTCGTAAGTACTTGGGCCAGAGAACATAGAATTGAATGGATCTATCATATCCCTTATCATGCACCAGCTGCTGGGAAAGTTGAACGGTGCAATGGACTACTCAAGACTACCCTAAAAGCACTTGGTGGAAGAACCTTCAAAAATTGAGAAGTGAACTTAGCAAAGGCCACCTGGATAGTTAACACCAGAAGATCCATCAATCGAGCTGGTCCTGCCCAGTCTGAACCCTTGCACACGGTGGATGGAAATAAAGTCCCTGTGGTACACATGAGAAGTATGTTAGAAAAGACTGTTTAGATTAATCCCACCTCAGGCAAGAGCAAACCTATCCGTGAGATTGTCTTCGCTCAAGGACCTGGTTGCACTTGGTGAGTAATGCGGAAAGATAGAGAAACCCGATGTGTGCCACAAGGAGACCTCATTTTAAGTGAGAACTGTGTGTAAAGTTCCATTGTATATATATATATATGTGTGTGTGTGTGTGTGGAGTTTAAGGAAAGTACTGATTTGGAATTATGTAGATGGTAATAGAATAAGGGGTGGATTATGTCCTGGGTTGCAGTATATTCTATCACCATCCTCATGTACTGTTGAAACCAGGTGAGGCAGTGCTCCCTGCCTCCCCCCCCCCCCCGGGCTACCTTCTGTTAATGGGCCCATCAATGCCCTGCCCCATGACTCATAGATAACTTCCCCCTGTATTGTCCCCTGTTAATGGGCCCACCACTGCCTTGCTGCATGACTCAGAGATAACTTCCTCCTGGACTGTTTTCTGTTAATGGCTCATCAAGGCCTTATCTCATGACTCACCATCCCATTGTGAGATGCTCCTCCCCGAGGGAGGAGCCAAGCATTCCATACTGGATATAAACTGAGAATTCGAACACCACAGCAGCCCTTACCTACGGGACTTCCAGAAGACAGGAGCTACTGCTGGACTTTCAGACCAGACCCCCTTTCTTCCAGAGGATCACGCTTCAACAAGACCACCTCATCTGGACGACTACCATCACCCTAACAGGGTTCCAGGCTGTATTCTAACTCTGTCAGTGTTTTTGATATTATTGCATTTATTCTTTTTATCATTTTCCTATTAAATTATAATTCTGACTTGCGATCTCTCACTGGTTTGATTTCAAACTAGTACAGCCAGTCTCTCCATAGTAGGAGAGGGTTCTGGACAGGCCTCTTAATCTTGTAGGTGAGTGCAGAGCGGGCCACTCGCTGAGCTGGCCTCCCTTTATTAGCTTCGCTGAACAAACTCAACAGGGAATCCGGGTATTCATTAGGCTTTAACGGGATCCCCACCAGGCAAGTGGTCATCGGATTTCCTGCTGCTCCTGTGGATAGGCATAGCTCATCCCGTTGGAGGGACTTTGCCAACATGACCCAAACATTTTGTTTGGGTTGGGGCACGATCCACATGTTGATCTGGGTCACCAGCATCATCAGGAGTGCAGTGGTTGGTGCAACGATCGGGGTGGTCATCTTTCCAATGGCTCTTTCTGAAAACAAAACATACGAAAAACATAACTTTAACTGAAAAGAAAGGTAGGTTGACATAACAAAAAGGGGCTTGGGTTGTTTCCTCCTCCTCCTCGGGATGGGGGATGGCTCATCCGGACACGACGTCATTGACATCCTCGACCCTATCTGGTGTCCTGCTTGGATGTCTGGGGACATAAGGTTTCACCCATCTTTGTGGGATCCACCTTAGTCCCTGGGGCGAGGATATGCAAGCGTACCCCCGCCCCCAGGTCACCAGATCGAAAGGACCCAAGATCTTCTGGGTCTCAGGGTCCCGGACCAGCACTGGAGGGCGCTGCTGCAACTGGTAGTTCTTGTTGGTCTTGAAATGCCGGGCCACTGGAGGGTTAGGGTCCTGTTCGGAACAATTGAGAAAGTTTAGCGTGTAAAGGGCTTTGCACAACCGCTCTTGTGGCGTGCAGCCCTTCACAGTCTCCCTTTGATGAGAATGGACACGCTTGAGCGACTGATGGGCTCGCTCAACGATCGATTGACCGGTGGGGGAGTGTGGGATGCCTCTCTTATGTTCCACTCCCCACTCCTGCAGGAATTCCTCCAGTTTCCTGGAGGTGTATGCTGGGCCATTGTCTGTTTTTATTTCTTTGGGGACCCCCAGTACAGAAAAAGCCTGCATTAGGTGCTTACAGACATGCTCGGCTTTCTCTCCTGTGTGGGCAGAAGCAAAGACAGCACCTGAGAAGGTATCGATGGAAAGGTGTACGAACCGAAACCTGCCAAACTCAGGGACGTGTGTTACATCCATCTGCCACACTTCGCAGCTCCCCAGACCTCGAGGGTTGACCCCCGATCCCAAGGAGGGCATTGCGGTGGATTGGCAGTGCGGGCATGTGGCCACAATGGCTCTGGCCTGATCTCGCCGCAGGTGGAATTGGCGGACCAGACCAGGCACATTTTGATGGAACATCTGATGGCTCAGCTTAGCTTGTTGGAACAGATCTGGGAGCTGAGCCATGGAAACAGGGGCAGCGAGGGAATCAGCTACCTGGTTTCCCTCGGCTACCGGGCCAGGGAGATCCGTATGTGACCTTACATGCATTACAAAAAATGGTTGCTTTCTGTGGGAAACAGCATGTATTAGCTTAGAAAGCAACTCAAACAATTTCGGGTTTGAGACCTCCTTCAGAGCAGCGTGCTCTGCTCTGGCAACTACCCCTGCAACATAGGCCGAATCAGTGATTAAATTGAAAGGTTCAGGAAACCTCTCAAAGGCTCTGACGACTGCATCCAACTCAGCAACTTGTGGAGACCCTTCCACATATTGAATATCTGCTTCCCACTGCTGAGTTTCGGGATCTCGCCAAGTCACTACAGACTTGTGAGATGCCCCGGATGCGTCTGTGAACACAGTCAAAGCTTTGAGGGGCTTTCTGCTCCGCATTTCTTTTGGAATCGGTTCAAATTTAGAATTGAAAAATTTGTGGGCAGGGGCATGGACCGAAACTTGGCCTTCAAAACTATCTAAAGCAATCTGGAGGGTCTCATTCTCCCGAAGTAGTTGATTAAACGTTTCTTTTGTCAGCCTATCTGGAGACGCTTTGTCCCGAGACAAGCTGACTGGTACTCGAACGCATGCAAAATCACATCCAGCCATCTCCCGAAGCCGAGCTCGAGCTCTCCCGATGAGCTGAGCCATCAGCTCCTGTGGCCGGGTGATACTTTTGGACCTTTGATGGCTCAAGAAAACCCACTCTATGATTAAGAGGGGATCCTTAGAGCCCTGGTCCCACTGAAAAATCAGCCCACTGAGGTGTGGCATTCTCCCGAGTATGATGAATTCAAAAGGCAGGGTCGGTTCGTACCGATGTGCTTGCCTTTCGACAAGCGCATCCTCCACTTTCTCTAGGGCTTTCCTCGCCTCTGGGGTCAGAGTCCTGGGAGAACTCAGCTCTTTCTCCCCCTTCAAAAGTGTGAAGAGGGGGGCTAGGTCTTCCGTGGAAAGGCCCAGCCAAGGCCTGACCCAGTTTAAGGTCCCACACAACGAGTGAAGGTCCGCTAAGGTTTTCGGATTGCTGTTTATTGCCAATTTTTGAGGCACAACAGTCCTCTCAGCAATCCGCAGACCCAGATACTTCCAGGGTGGCATCCATTGAACTTTATCCTCCTGGAGTTGAAAGCCTGCAGATGTTAAAACCTTAACCACTCGGTCAAGTGATTGGGTAAGTAGATCGTCATGGGGGGCGCACACTAGGACATCATCCATGTAGTGATGGATGATGACCTCCCCCATCTCTTTGCGCACAGGAGACAGCAACGAGGAGACGTACCACTGGCAGATGGTGGGTGAATTCTTCATGCCTTGTGGCAAAACCCGCCAGTGGAACCTCCTCATTGGGGCTTCTCGGTTGAGGGTTGGCACCGAGAAGGCAAACCGTGGGGCGTCGTCAGGATGTAGGGGAATTTGAAAGAAACAGTCCTTGATGTCGATTATGGCCAGATTCCAATTTTGGGGGAGCATAGTCGGGGTAGGCATCCCTGGTTGAAGGGGCCCCGTGTCAACAATGATTTTGTTGATGGCACGAAGGTCGTGGAGGAGTCACCACTTGTCTTTCCCCGGCTTTCGGATAACAAACACCGGGGAATTCCAAGGGCTGGTAGTTTCTACTATGTTACCCTTATACAACTGCTCCTCCATGAGCTCGTTGAGCGCCCTTAATTTGTCTTTTCGAAGCAGCCACTGATCAATCCAGATTGCTTCATCAGTGGTCCAATCGAGCTTCTGGAAGGGGCGCTCTACAGTGGCCGCTATTAAAAATCCCGAGGGGTTTTCGGGATTTCAATCTTTACCCCCCATTGTGACATAAGGTCCCTCCCCCACAAGGGAACCTGAAAATCCGCAACAAATGGGCGTAAATTTGCCAATTGCCCATCCGGTCTCTTAATTTGTACTACGCTCTTAGATACCTGCACCAATTGAGTACCCCCTATACCCTGAACCTTCCCTGCCACGGGTTGCAACTCCCAATGTGACGGCCATCTCCTTTGGGGGATGATTGTCACATCTGCCCCTGTATCAAGCAGACCCCTCAAGTTGACAGATTCCGCACCCTGCTTGATGCTGCAGTCGATGATGGGTTTATTTTCACCCACCACCTCTGCCCAGTAGACGCCTGGTGCGTGGTCGTCTACCGGGACTCCCTCTGGGACAGGAATGTACTGAGCTATGATTTGCCCTTTTGGGAGAAAATATGGTGGGTGAATGCAGCGCGCTAAGAGGATGAGATCTTCCGGACCACCCGGGAAGGTGATCGGGGAGATCTCAATCTCTGGGGGTGTGTGTCTTGTGTCCCCGATGGCGATGAACTTACAGTCACGTCCATTCCCTGGCTGGTTCTCCTCCAGTGGGCCCACAGCTACCACCGTCCAGTGCTGGGACCGGAAGAGGATGTCTTTGACGGTGATAAGGTGTTGCGTCCGGTAAATTTGCCACGTCCGATGTTTCTTTCCCCCCACCTCCACGATACCTGCCCCATTTTTTGCATCGCGCGGGGCAGGTTCGCGCCGCGCTCTCAGTTTTTTTGTTTTTTATTAGCTGTTCCCTCCAGTACCCTCTCCCCAGATCCATTTCCCACGAGCCCCTGGCGTGGGTGGGCGGTGGGACAGTCCCTCGCCATGTGACCCAGTTGTCCACATCGGTAATACTGAGTATTTCTTGCTGGTGGAAGGATGAACTGGCCCGACAGGTGTTGGGTCACTGCCGCTGTTGGTGTTCTCCTGGCCGCCTGTGGTGGTGGTGGTACCCTGGACGCCCCCACTAACGGAACTTTCTTCTCACATGCATCAATGAGGACGTCCAAGGTTGGCGGTGGATACATGGGCAAACTAAATATAACCTGTTTGCAGATGTCATTACAGTTTGCCTTAGCCATTTCTAAGACAAGCTGCTCTTGTAGCTCAGGTTTATCAACTTGTCTTTCTATTTGCTCCTGTAAACGGTTAATAAACACGGTAAATGGCTCATCAGGGAACTGTTTAATATTTGAGAAGTTGGTCAGGGGTTCCCCCCCGGCAGGATGTTAAATACCTTCTCTGCGGCCTCCGTGATCTTAGCTAAGACAGACTGTGGTAAAACCCTTGCCTGTTCTTCCGGCTTCCCCCAGTTCCCTTCACCGCACAAGTGATCTATCGAGAGGGGGTTTTCATCCGCGTCAACCGCGGACTCCTCGCTGCGCAACAGCTCAGGAAGGATGGCCTCTAACGACTTCTTCCACCTCTGTTTCCACAGCCTATAATCAGCTGGGGAAAGGAGGCAGGCAAACAACTCTTTTAAGTCGTGGGGGACCATCTCGTTCGCGGAGAAGGTGGCTTTTAATAAACCCTTGAAGTATTCACTTCTCCTGCCGAACTCTTTCTGGGCTTTGCACAGCTCCCTCTTTGTCTGGAAGGAGAAGGGTTCCCATTCTTGGTACCTCCCTCCCCTTCCCCTAAAACTGACCGGTGCGGCAAAGGGAATCACTACCTGTTCCGGGTTCTGGTCTTCAGGCCTGTCACTTCCTGTCCCCGAAGCGTGGGAACCGGATGGGACAGTGTGGGAGCTGGGAGGAGGGACGTGGGAACCAGGAAGAGGGGCGTGGGAACCGGAAGGAGGGGCGTGGGAACCGGAAGGAGGGGCGTGGGAACCAGAAGCCAGAAGAGGCGGGGCTGGAGGACCGACTGAGGAGGAGGGCTGAAGGGAGGAGCAGCGGCCGGAAGGGGTGGGGTTTTGGGAGGTCACACTTTGGAGACACGCCCCCGAGAAGGAGGAACCACCCAAGGGGAAATGGGAGGAGTCAGGGTAGGATGGGAGGGAGGGGCTAGGGAGGAAGGGGTTGGTCATTGAGGGAAGAAAGGGGTTCTTGGAAGAAGGAGCACAAGGGGGGCGTCCGACCATGCGGTCCCCGCCATCTCGTGCCCTTTGGAGGCCATTTTGAGGGTTAGGAGAGGGGTCAGGGAATATAGGGGAGCATTGGAAACTGGGGGAAACTGAGGCACGGGGGTTAGAAGAGGAATCAGGGAACATGGAGGAGCCTTGGAGACTGGGGGAAACTGAGGCATGGGGGTCTGAGGGTAAAAACTGGGGACTTGTAACCTGGGAAACGTTTAACTGAGGGCTGATAACTAAGGAAACTGAGGAATGGGAAGACACTCTGGCAGCTTGGCCAGGGCTGCCAGGGCAAGGGTTCTGGGAGAGACATGGGGAGCCAGGGATCCTGTTACCCTTGGGGGATCCCTGAACAGGACAACTTTCCCTGCAGGTCGCTCTGCAGGTCTCCCTCAACTCGGGATCAGGGGGAGAGGAACATGGGGATAGGGAAACTGGGGAAACTGAGGAATTGTGTGGCGGCTGCTTCTGCATTTTCTTTTCCTCTATTACAGCAGACCGAAGTAAAATAAATAATGTTACAAATTTTTCCACTGAATTACCACCTCCATTAACTATTTCCGTTAATTTGGACCCAACCGCATTCCAGAATTCTACAGAATTTGCTTTGTCTGGGGTTACATTTGGGAAATGCAGGAACAGCCATCTCACAAACTTCTTTACCCTCCCACGAGAAAACTTCTTATTCCCCCCCTCAAGGGTACCCACAACTTGGTAAAAAACTCTCTTTTGCTGTACCGAAAGACGTGCTCCCATCTTGTCAACCCTGGCACAGCAATCCCACCGCCCTCTGCAACCAAACAACAAATCAACTAAAATAAAAATACGGGTCTGGACCGGGCTACACACACACTCCCCCCGAGGGAGTTTTCACACACTGGGCGCCCCCTTTTCCCACACACAGGGACCACTCACCCAAGTCCGGACAGTTATTGCAGGCGACCTCCACATCTCACGAGGCGACCGTCTGCACGTCTGACGGCTGCCGCCTCGACCTCTGGGAGCGCAACTCGGCAAAAACGAGTTTGCTACTACCAGAGCAGCTGCCGCTCACGGTCTTTGTGAAATAGGTCCACCAACCTCTCCGGGGGTCTCTACGCCTCGCGAGAGGCCCCATGTTGGGCGCCAGCTGTGTCGCTGCCCGCTCGGCCCTTCACGCCCCGGCTAGCTTGTGCCAAGCGTCAGCGGCAGGAGTGGGGAACCAGGTGAGCACTGTGTGGCTCGACCTGGAACCTCTAGAGCTCCTTTGGGCTCGGGCTCTATAGTGTGCAGGGCGACACGAGGTGCAGTAAAGGGAGAGAGAGTGCTCGGAGTTCTCCAATTTCCCAGGAACAAGTTTATTCCAGCAGGTGCAGGGAGAAGGCGATGAGGGACGGGGCTGGGATCTCGAGGAGAAAGTCCGAGCCGAGACCCTGGGCACCTCTGTGCGCCAGGTTTTAAAGCCCGTGGGCGGCTCATACAACAACCAATAATGTGGCAGCAGGGGAGGTGTTGTGGGAAGGGGTTACAATACTCAAATCCAATGGTAGGGACTTGGGGGAGGGAGGATAGCCATACAACCAATAGGGCATCGAGTAAGGGATGATGAGCAGGGAAGGAACCAGAACAAAAGGTGTGGTGTACATAGATTGATAGGGCTTGGGGGTAGGACCAAAGTGATGGATGGGGAACAATCTGGAAAGAGGGGAGAGGTTTACAATGACAGGCAACTGGGAACAACTATAGTTAGTGGGGGAGTAACTGGGACAAACCAACTCTAAACTCAAAGAATGTGAAAAAACATACTTAATGAAAGTAAACTAACAGGCGGCAACAGATCTCCACCAATATCCACACAATTTCAGAAATATCCTTCCAAATTCTTCACGTCTCATCAATATCCCAAAACATTCCGAAAAAATCCCACAAAATTGCAGAAAAATGCCACAAAATGGCAGAAAACTCCCACAAAATTCCCTAAAACTTCTCAAAACTCTACCAAATTCCAGAAACATCCCACAAAATCTCCTCCAATTTCTACACAATTCCAGAAATATCCTTCAAAATTCTTCAAGTCTCTTCAACATCCGTCAACATTCCAGAAAAATCCCACAACATTCAGAAAAAATCCCACAAAATTGCAGCCAAATCCCACAAAATTGCAGAAAAGTCACAAAAAAATCCTTAAATCTTCTCAAAACCATATCAAATATTTGAAATATCCCACAAAATCTTGACCAAGTTCCACAGAATCTAAGATAATTGACTCAAAATTCTTCCTGTCTCCTCAATATCCCTCCAAATTCCACAAAACCCCCACGTAAATCCAGAAACAGCCCACAAAATTTAAGGAACAATCCCACAAAATGGCAGAAAACTCCCACCAAATTCCCTAAAACTTCTCAAAACCCTACCAAATTCCAGAAACATCCCACAAAATCTCCACAAATTTCCACACAATCTAAGAAAAATCCCACAAAATTCTTCAAGTATCCTCAAAATTCCAAAAATTTCCACAAAAATTCCACAAAACTCTTAAAAATGTCACGGAATTCCAGAAACATCCCAAAAAATCACCTCCAATTTCCACACAATTCCAGAAATATCCTTCAACATTTTTCAATTCTTATCAATATCCCACAACATTCCAGAAAAATTCCATAAAATGGCAGAAAACTCCCACAAAATTCCCTACATCTTCCCAAAACCCTACCAGATTCCAGAAACATCCCACAAAATCTCCACAAATCTCCACACAATCTGAGAAGATCCCACAAAATTCTTCAAGTCTCCTCAGCATCTTACAAAATTCCACAAAAATTCCACAAAATTCTTAAAAATGTCACCAAATTCCTGAAACATCCCACAAAATCTCCTCAATATCCCACAAAATTAAAGGAAAACCCCATAAAATGGCAGAAAACTCCCACCAAATTCCCTACACCTTCTCAAAACCCTACCAAATTCCAGAAACATCCCACAAAATCTCCACAAATTTCCACACAATCTAAGAAAATTCCACAAAATTCTTCAAGTCTCCTCAGAATCCCACAAAATTCCACCAAAATTCCACAAAATTCTTAAAAATGTCACCAAATTCCAGAAACATCCCAAAAAATCACCTCCAATTCCCACAAAATTCCACAAATATCCTTCAAAATTCTTCAAGTCTCATCAATATCCCTCAAAATTCCACAAAACCCCCATGTAATTCCAGAAATATCCCACAAAATTTAAGGAACAATCCAACAAAATGGCAATAAACTTCCACAAAATTCCCTAAATCGTCTCTGTACACGAACAAATTCAAGAAACATCCCACAAAATCTCCACAAATTTCCACACAATCTAAGAAAAATCCCACAAAATTCTTCAACTCTCCTCATAATTCCACAAAATTCCACAAAAATTCCACAAAATTCTTAAAAATGTCACCAAATTCCAGAAACATCCCACAAAATCTCCTCCAATTTCCACACAATTCCAGAAATATCCTTCAAAATTCTTCAAGTCTCTTCAACATCCCTCAACATTCCAGAAAAATCCCACAACATTCAGAAAAAGTCCCACAAAATTGCAGCCAAATCCCACAAAATTGTAGAAAAGTCACAAAAAATTCCTTAAATCTTCTCAAAACCATAACAAATATTTGAAATATCCCACAAAATCTTGACCAAGTTCCACAGAATCTAAGATAATTGACTCAAAATTCTTCTTGTCTCCTCAATATCCCTCAAAATTCCACAAAACCCCCACGTAATTCCAGAAACAGCACACAAAATTTAAGGAACAATCCCACAAAATGGCAGAAAACTCCCACCAAATTCCCTAAAACTTCTCAAAACTCTACCAAATTCCTGAAACATCCCACAAAATCTCCACAAAATTCCACACAATGTAAGAAAAATCCCACAAAATTCTTCAGGTCTCCTCAGAATCCCTCAAAATTCTAAGAAAATTCCACCAAAACTCTACAAAATTCTTAAAAATGTCAACAAATTCCAGAAACATCCCAAAAAATCTCCTCAATATCCCACAAAAGTAAAAGAAAACCCCATAAAATGGCAGAAAACTCCCACCAAATTCCCTACACCTTCTCAAAACCCTACCAGATTCCAGAAACATCCCACAAAATCTCCACAAATTTCCACACAATCTAAGAAAATTCCACAAAATTCTTCAAGTCTCCTCAGAATCCCACAAAATTCCATAAAAATTCCACAAAAATTCTTAAAAATGTTACCAAATTCCAGAAACATCCCAAAAAATCTCCACCAATTTCCACACAATTCCAGAAATGTCCTTCAAAATTCTTCAATTCTCATCAATATCCCACAACACTCCAGAAAAATCCCATAAAATGGCAGAAAACTCCCACAAAATTCCCTACATCTTCCCAAAACCCTGCCAGATTCCAGAAACATCCCACAAAATCTCCACAAATTTCCACACAATCTAAGAAAATTCCACAAAATTCTTCAAGTCTCCTCAGAATCCCACAAAATTCCAAAAAAATTCCACAAAATTCTTAAAAATGTCACCAAATTCCAGAAACATCCCAAAAAATCACCTCCAATTCCCACAAAATTCCACAAATATCCTTCAAAATTCTTCAAGTCTCATCAATATCCCTCAAAATTCCACAAAACCCCCATGTAATTCCAGAAATATCCCACAAAATTTAAGGAACAATCCAACAAAATGGCAATAAACTTCCACAAAATTCCCTAAAAATTGTTTCTATACCCGAACAAATTCCAGAAACAATCCCACAAAATCTCCACAAATTTCCACACAATCTAAGAAAAATCCCACAAAATTCTTCAACTCTCCTCATAATTCCACAAAATTCCACAAAAATTCCACAGAATTTTTAAACTTGTCACCAAATTCCAGAAACATCCCACAAAACCTCCTCCAATTTCCACACAATTCCAGAAATATCCTTCAAAATTCTTCAAGTCTCATCAACATCCCTCAAAATTCCAGAAAACCCCCACGTAATTCCAGAAACAGCCCAAAAAATTTAAGGAACAATCCCACAAAATGGCAGAAAACTCCCTAAAACTTCTCAAAACTCTACCAAATTCCTGAAACATCCCATAAAATCTCCACAAAATTCCACACAATCTAAGAAAAATCCCACAAAATTCTTCAGGTCTCCTCAGAATCCCGCAAAATTCTAAAAAAATTCCACCACAATTCTACAAAATTCTTAAAAATGTTACCAAATTCCAGAAACATCCCAAAAAATCTCCTCCAATTTCCTCAAAATTCCAGGAATATCCTTCAAAATTCTTCAAGTCTCCTCAATATCCCTCATAATTCCACAAAACCCACACGTAATTCCAGAAACATCCCACAAAATAGATGCAAAAATCCCATAAAATGGCAGAAAACTCCCACAAAATTCCCTAAAACTTCTCAAAACCTTACCAAATTCCAGAAACATCTCACGAAATCTCCACAAATTTCCACACAATCTAAGAAAAATCCCACAAAATTCTTCAACTCTCCTCATACCCCACAAAATTCCACAAAAATTCCACAAAATTCTTAAACTTGTCACCAAATTCCAGAAACATCCCACAAAATCTCCTCCAATTTCCACACAATTCCAGAAATATCCTTCAAAATTCTTCAAGTCTCATCAATATCCCACAACATGCCAGAAAAATCCCACAACATTCAGAAAGAATCCCACAAAATTGCAGCCAAATCCCACAAAATTGCAGAAAAGTCACAAAAAAATCCTTAAATCTTCTCAAAACCATATCAAATATTTGAAATATCCCACAAAATCTTTACCAAGTTCCACAGAATCTTAGATAATTGACTCAAAATTCTTCTTGTCTCCTCAATATCTCTCAAAATTCCACAAAACCCCCACGTAATTCCAGAAACAGCCCACAAAATTTAAGGAACAATCCAACAAAATGGCAATAAACTTCCACAAAATTCCCTAAAAATTGTTTCTATACCCGAACAAATTCCAGAAATAATCCCACAAAATCTCCACAAATTTCCACACAATCTAAGAAAAATCACACAAAATTCTTCAAGTATCCTCAAAATTCCAAAAATTTCCACAAAAATTGCACAGAATTTTTAAACTTGTCACCAAATTCCAGAAACATCCCACAAAATCTCCTCCAATTTCCACACAATTCCACAAATATCCTTCAAAATTCTTCAAGTCTCATGAATATCCCTCAAAATTCCAGAAAACCCCCACGTAATTCCAGAAATATCCCACAAAATTTAAGGAACAATCCAAAAAAATGGCAATAAACTTCCACAAAATTCCCTAAAAATTGTTTCTATACCAGAACAAATTCCAGAAACAATCCCACAAAATCTCCACAAATTTCCACACAATCTAAGAAAAATCCCACAAAATTCTTCAACTCTCCTCATAATTCCACAAAATTCCACAAAAATTCCACAGAATTTTTAAACTTGTCACCAAATTCCAGAAACATCCCACAAAACCTCCTCCAATTTCCACACAATTCCAGAAATATCCTTCAAAATTCTTCAAGTCTCCTCAACATCCCTAAAAATTCCAGAAAAATCCCACAACATTCAGAAAGAATCCCACAAAATTGCAGCCAAATCCCACAAAATTGCAGAAAAGTCACAAAAAAATCCTTAAATCTTCTCAAAACCATATCAAATATTTGAAATATCCCACAAAATCTTTACCAAGTTCCACAGAATCTAAGATAATTGACTCAAAATTCTTCTTGTCTCCTCCATATCTCTCAAAATTCCACAAAACCCCCACGTAATTCCAGAAACAGCCCACAAAATTTAAGGAACAATCCCACAAAATGGCAGAAAACTCCCACCAAATTCCCTAAAACTTCCCAAAACTCTACCAAATTCCTGAAACATCCCACAAAATCTCCACAAAATTCCACACAATCTAAGAAAAATCCCACAAAATTCTTCAACTCTCCTCAATACCCCACAAAATTCCACAAAAATTCCACAAAATTCTTAAACTTGTCACCAAATTCCAGAAACATCCCACAAAATCTCCTCCAATTTCCACACAATTCCAGAAATATCCTTCAAAATTCTTCAAGTCTCATCAATATCCCACAACATGCCAGAAAAATCCCACAACATTCAGAAAAAATCCCACAAAATTGCAGCCAAATCCCACAAAATTGCAGAAAAGTCACAAAAAATTCCTTAAATCTTCTCAAAACCATATCAAATATTTGAAATATCCCACAAAATCTTTACCAAGTTCCACAGAATCTAAGATAATTGACTCAAAATTCTTCTTGTCTCCTCAATATCTCTCAAAATTCCACAAAACCCCCATGTAATTCCAGAAACAGCCCACAAAATTTAAGGAACAATCCCACAAAATGGCAGAAAACTCCCACCAAATTCCCTAAAACTTCTCAAAACTCTACCAAATTTCTGAAACATCCCACAAAATCTCTACAAAATTACACACAATCTAAGGAAAATCCCACAAAATTCTTCAGGTCTCCTCAGAATCCCTCAAAATTCTAAAAAAATTCCACCAAAATTCTACAAAATTCTTAAAAATGTTACCAAATGCCAGAAACATCCCAAAAAATTTCCTCCAATTTCCTCAAAATTCCAGAAATATCCTTCAAAATTCTTCAAGTCTCCTCAATATCTCTCAAAATTCCACAAAACCCCCATGTAATTCCAGAAATATCCCACAAAATTTAAGGAACAATCCAACAAAATGGCAATAAACTTCCACAAAATTCCCTAAATCGTCTCTATACACGAACAAATTCAAGGAACAATCCCAAAAAATCGCCACAAATTTCCACACAATCTAAGAAAAATCCAAAAAAATTCTTCAAGTCTCCTCATAATTCCACAAAATTCCAAAAAAATTCCACAAAATTCTTAAAAATGTCACCAAATTTAAGAAACATCCCACAAAATCTCCTCCAATTCCCACAAAATTCCAGAAATATCCTTCAAAATTCTTCAAGTCTTATCAACATCCCTTAAAATTCCACAAAACCCCCACGTAATTGCAGAAATATCCCACAAAATTTAAGGAACAATCCAACAAAATGGTAATAAACTTCCACAAAATTCCCTAAAAATTGTCTCTATACCCGAACAAATTCCAGAAACAATCCAAGAAAATCTCCACAAATTTCCACACAATCTAAGAAAAATAAAAAAAAATTCTTCAACTCTCCTCAATACCCCACAAAATTCCACAAAAATTCCACAAAATTCTTAAACTTGTCACCAAATTCCAGAAACATCCCACAAAATCTCCTCCAATTTCCACACAATTCCAGAAATATCCTTCAAAATTCTTCAAGTCTTATCAACATCCCTTAAAATTCCACAAAACCCCCACGTAATTGCAGAAATATCCCACAAAATTTAAGGAACAATCCAACAAAATGGTAATAAACTCCCACCAAATTCCCTAAAACTTCTCAAAACCCTACCAAATTCCAGAAACATCCCACAAAATCTCCACAAATTTCCACACAATCTAAGAAAAATCCCACAAAATTCTTCAAGTATCCTCAAAATTCCAAAAATTTCCACAAAAATTCCACAGAATTCTTAAAAATGTTACCAAATTCCAGAAACATCCCATAAAATCTCCTCCAATTTCCACACAATTCCAGAAATATCCTTCAACATTTTTCAATTCTTATCAATATCCCACAACATTCCAGAAAAATTCCATAAAATGGCAGAAAACACCCACAAAATTCTTTAAAACTTCTCAAAACCTGACCAAATTCCACAAAAATTCCACAAAATTCTTAAAAATGTCACCAAATTCCTGAAACATCCCACAAAATCACCACAAAGTTGCACAAAATTCCAAAAAAATACACAAGAGTCCAGAAAAATTTCCACAAAATTCCCTAAATCTCCTCAATATCCCACAAAATTTTACAGAAAATCCCACAAAATTCCAGTAAAATCTGATGAAATTGTTATCGTTCAAGAACACAGACAATCAGGGAATGATTATATGAAGGTGCTTTATTGTAGAGATTTGGGATTTATGGGTACACATACCCAAATCTGACCCGACTTGGTTTTGAGTTGAACATGTTTTTCTACTCTATCGTTATATAACTTACATATTAATTGTTAAACTTACATTGTTCTATTGTATACATTGATGTTACCCAAGCATGGATTTCTCGTGATCCCCCCCAGCCCCCTAACATTGTTCCTCATGTTCTTTAAACAATAATTATATCTAATCACATCTAACAATTGTATCATTTATCATCTACTGACTACACAGGTGCAGTTTCACCTGATCTTTAGCAAGCACAAGGCCTAACATTTTCCATAGCCTACTTTTCCCAGGCTTGCCAAACCTAACTTTCTTTCTAAGTCCCCGAATTTTCTATGATTTCAAAGCCTTTTACTATCATTCCCCCCTTTGAAAGCATTTTCACTTCACTAGAAGTGCAAATGTTTTCACTTGATACAGTCCTTTGTTTCTGAGTTTATACTTGATGTTCTTCGAATCCTTTATTGATGTAAGCGTTGTCCTGGATGTTGTCATGAACTGGAGAACCAGAAGATGGTGGGTGAGGATCTCACATCAGTGCCTTTATTATTTTCTGGTTCCAGGACGTTTTCTTCTGTATTTCTCCCTTGAAGATGCTGTCAACTAACCAAATTGCTAAGAATACAGTTAGTAAGATCACACTCTCAATGATAGATTTAATCCATGAACTCACATTCCACCCTAACCCTTTGAAGATTTTGCCTAACCACCTTGGAGACAAATCCTTTTGCTCTTCCTGTGCTTTGTGCTCTATTTGTTGCAATTGATTGATGTCATATTCTACATGTGCAGTTACATTTGCGGTGTGGATGCAGCAATGATCAATCCGTCCCTTTAAAAAACTCACACACTCCATGCTCTTTCAGGAGTAGTAAATTGTAATTGTACGTTTAGTTCTTTAAATCTTTCTCAGGTCACTCTTGCTAATTTATCTACCTGACCTGTAAGTTTGTACATTTCTTTATTCTGATAGTTTGCTATAGGACCAATCAAAGACTCTAGGGTCCACCCAAATTTCACTCTACTAGAGGGTTTTGCCAAGTGTCATCCTGATTCTGTTCCTATTCTAATCTTCCCTAGCTATGCCTGCGTCTAGTCACTGAGTTGTTTTTTAAGCAGATTTCACATTTTGACATTACTGATTTTGCCATTGTTAGCATCCGTACCGAGATTAATTTTTGTTTCATCAATTTCACCAATGCCTCTGCACCCCAATGACATTTGTTATGTTTCATTTGTAGAACTTTATTGGAGGACCGCCAGCAACTCACCGCTCTTCACAGAAGTAAACGTGAATGCCGTTTATTTCTATCTTTAGCACACCTTTTATAGGGTTCTACAGGGCCTGCGGGCAGAGCAAGTTACTATTGGCTAACACACACAGGTTTACATTTTTTCTCCTGGACACAAGGATTTTGTTTTGCTTTACTCTCTCTTCTGCAGGAGGGTTTCAAGGACTTTAGCCTTTAATATCACGACTTATTTCAAAGACTGGTTTGTGCAGACAGGCCTTTACTAATATATAAAATATAGCAACAATTCCCCCTTTCACTTTTTGCACAAACCAGGCTTTGGATGTGACTCATTCTATACTCTTATGAAGACAAGATAACACACAACTTAGACTTTCATCCCCATTAACATTATAAGTAAAGTCCATCCCCCCTCCAGCACAAGAGACCTCAACCATCCAGTGATGCCCCAGCTGGAGAACCAACCTCCAATGGGGTCACTATCTTCTTTCAGGGCATGTAACCCATCCTGTAGCTGTTGCAGTTGCCCATGGATGGAAACTGAATGATCAGTAAGATTCAAGCAGCACATGCCTTCAAACTCCCCACAACCATGTCCTTGTGCTAAGAGCAAAAAGTCAATTGTGGCTCAATTTTATAATACTGCATGACGTACACTACTCACATCAGCTGAAAGTTCACTTAACATCATGGATGTTAAGTTCAATCCTTCTTAGTCTAACAAGCGAGCCTTTTTAGAGTTGCTAAGCTTTAATTCATTCAGGCTTCACTTTGACTGATGTTTTTTATTTTATCAGCTACATTCTACAATTGATGTAAGCTTGGATGGAAACAAAGTAAGTTTCCCAAAATAACAGGGTTTTCTATGTGGATTAGCAGGAATCTAATTCCATGCTCTAACTCCACAGATTAGGAATATGGAACTAGGTAATCACTTTGGTATTTGTTCTGTGAGATTGCACCACTAATAAAGGCTTTACTCTCAGTGTGAGTAACGAGATCAGCTATAGGGTTGTCTGCAGCCCAGTGCTGCATTACTTTGTTAGAATGACTTTTTGTTGGGGGTTCAAACATTATCCATCCACCTGAGGTATTGGTGGAACCTAACAAATCTAATTCTTCTGAGGGCTGCATAGTAACATTGAGAACTTTGGTAATTTTTGCTTGCCAGCAGGCTTCAAGTTGTCTTAATGTGAAGCCAACAGTGCAATTGCACTCTTGCAACATTGCCAACCCATTCAGTCGAGTCTCATTACTAATTAAACCTTTAAATGCTGGAGGATCCCATTCAGGGACTCCTATGAGACAGGTGTGAAAAGGATCTCCAGGTGTGGCTAGGCTCAAACACATTGACCTTTGGCCAGTTCAGTGTGCCAGAGTGACCCATATGTTCTGTCACTTTTGGATGTTAGTTAGCAGACAGTTGGTCAGGACTATACACAACACAATTACCATAAGCAGTTTGTTCCATGTAAATGACACCATACTTGCAAACTCACAGCTAAACTTGAACGTTAAATGGACTTTCAAAGATGCTTACACTAGCTCTTGAAGGGGGAAATGCTTATACTTTATACTAACATAACAATTACTACACAGGCTAAACACTTAAACTATTATCTAACTACTTTTAACACACATGCTCTGGTATATATGTAGTCTAAGCGTGAAAGCAATTTGCTGAAAGGGTAAACACACAACTACAATTTGCTTTATATACAGTTAGATGGAGTCTCTACACTTTTCTTAGATCTTCTACAGAATTTCCTTCACAAACAGACTATGATTTAACACAATTCAGTCTTGGAACGTTCACTGCTCCCTTGATGTCAGATGGCAGCTGATCAGTGACTGAGGGCTTTGATGTTCAGGTTGTTCTTCACATCCTTCTAAATCTTAAAACAAAAGAAAACTGAAAAATTGGTAGAGACACAACATCATAATAACAACATAAAATTTCTGTTGGCAACTGTCTGTGTAGTGCTCAGACACAACTGTGTCCTGACAGCTCCACTTCTGATCCATGTCTGGAGTACCAAGGCTGTGTGATGACATCTCTGTTCACTGGATCTCGTGTGTTCAGAGGCACAGTCTGGTCAGATGGACAGGTGACCTTTTTGAACCTGCCAACAAAACACAGACACTTCTCCCCTTGAAGTTAATGAATTACACTAATCAAAATGCTTTTAGGATATCAATTTTCCCCATTTTCTTAAAAAAAAATAAAAATGAGATGTACTTCTGTTATAAACATCAACATCAACACAAACCCATATATACAAGGATTAAGAACCTATAGCAGTTAAAAAATCAATTAAATCATAAACATTATTAATAAGATATGTAATATAAAACTACTATTAATTACTAAAACACTGCACCAGCATCCCATAGTTAGCAAACAAACAGAAACAAAAAATCATCAGTGAAGGATTGGATAACCACCTCTGGAAATGATTCTCCAAGCCCACTTCAAAATTGATCCAGCTGTCATATTAATAGGGTCAAATTGCTGAGTCAAAAAGTGACTCAAATACTGATTTGGGACAGAAAACATCTGGATCTGCTGGCAAACTTTCTGTCCAGGTAAAGTCAAGGCTTGGCCAGGGCCTGGCTTTAAACTGGAAAGATGCCTCTTAACTCATTTCTAAAACAAGGTTCTCAATAGTAGCAGCTAGGAGATGCTCACAGCACAGCAAACTGTTAAAATGCATTTGTACAAAGCAAATGATCAGAAGCCTCAGGTACCAGACCAATTAAACCATGCAGCAGTTGGTTTAATCTGAAGCCTCTCCCATGGCAGCTGATCCTCAGCAATGGTTCATCTTCTTAAAATTCTGGAAACACTGAAAAATAAGAAAACTATAACAAACAAAACTGCAGAGATTGTAACAACCAATAGAACTCCTGATGAAGTCAAGGGTGTCACAGACTGCATTCACTTCTATCCACAAGCAGGTGTTCATCAGCGTTTTGTCACAGCTGTTTCAGATGTGGCTATCTTCATCTCTCTAGGAAAATAACTATACTTTGCAGTTTAGACAAGTGTCTCCAATAAAACATAAACAATTTAAATTAAACAGTATTTAAAATTAATAAAATTAATTATAACAAAAGGAAATAACAAAACTTAACCTTAAAAGAATATCTAAGTTATAAAACTTAACTTAAAAACATTCAAGCCTAAACATAATAAAACTTGACTTTTCTTAATTCTATTAACACTTAATCTATATTAAATAAAAACATAACTTAATCTTATTCTGATACTACAAAGAGGCAACTAAAAGTTTGATATATACCTTTTAAACACAATATAATAGTAACATGGATTCACTATGAAGATTATAAAAATGTAACAAGTATATCACAATTCTATGTCATCTAGCTTTGAGAATAACCCACAATAACTGCAAATGGTACTAAAAATACTCATTCAAAACAGGAATTTGCCTAGTATTTGTTCAAATTGGTTAGGATTTTAAAGTGCAGTTTTTCTAGAGAAAAACCACAACAACACAGGATTTGGCAAGTTGCCATTCAGCTTTTGTAGCACTTTTCAGAAACATTAAGTCTAATTCTTAAACTAAAATCCAAAATCCAAATTGGTATATATGCAGTTATATGTGTTTTATATAACAAAAGGACTCACATTGAAATTACCTTATTAGAATTGTGGAAAAAACAAGCAAATGGGTAATATATACTTTAACTTAACTTTGTCTTGTACAGTAAAGTTCTCTTAACTAATTAATTTTTTCAAACCATAAATATCTTTTGTAGATAACATCAATTGGAAGGTTTTCTTAGTAGCTGTAAATTATACCATATTTTAACCTTAGGTTTTAAGGCTAATTATTGCAAGGTAACTTCTGTTAATATTCACCTTAAACACCTTTTTTCTTGAAAAGGGGCCTTTTTAAACTTTCAAAGAATCACAATAATTTCTCCAGGAAAACTCTAAAAAACTGCAACTGCATAAACTCATAATTACTTAAAACACAAAATTAACTCTAACAGGGTATATAAAAACATTTTTAAAAACCCATGAATCATGACTTTTTAACAAACTGGGTACTATCCTGGTGCTTTTTCTTAGAGAGGGAGGGGGGGGTGGACTGCCCGCCCTGCTGCTGCTCTCTGCTGCTGTTATCTTTCTTCACATTCTCCACATGCTCTTGCAGAAAAAAACAACAAAAAAACACCTCACAAAGTTAACTTTAACACATACAGTTGTTTCTCTCAATCTCTCTTGTTCACTGATAGAGGAAAAAAGGGGCACAATTTTTACAAAAGCTGGCGATGTTACACGAAAAGTCTCTCACGGTCAGGTGCTAACAATGGTGACCATTGCAGCTTATCAACTTCTAATTACAGTGATGAATTTCGAACTAGGTACCATATAATTTGTGAATTTTGGCTATTTTGTCACTTTTTGAAGCTGTCTGAGCCACCTGTTCCTGCTCAGCTGTTTCTGTAATTGTTCAGTGTGGCCTTGGAACTTTTTCTGCACTGCTTCTGCCCCGGGGGTGCCCCTGCTCTCTGCGCACACCTCAGTGCTCCCCATGTCCCCCTGGTTTGGGTGGAAACCAATCTAAATTTGGATTCTTTTCCTCCAGGGTAGCAAAGTTGGAACTTAAATAAGATTGTAGTGTTAAGAGTGACTCCAAAAGTGAAGCAAATAGTTCAGGATATATCACATCCTGCCGTAACTGAACAGATTCTGTTCGTTGTTTCAGTGTTTGCTCTGGAATTTCTTTCTTATTATTTCCTTCTCTCTGACTCTCCCTCCCTCTTTCCATGGGCAGCACGGATAGGAGTGTTTGCCCAGCAGTGGGAGGCAAAGGCATGAGCATACCCGTAAGCAAGAAGTCCAGGGAGCTCCTTGCGCAAATCAAAACCCTTAAGCTGTGGCTTTTCTAAAAAGCAGGTAAATAAATCATGTGCTGCTTGCCTTTCCATCTTACCGTCAGCGCTGTTGCAGCCCTACAAGGTTCGGCAGCACGTTACGGCCAGGACTCTCCTCTGAGGTCGCCTGGGGCGCGGCACCGTTGCTTTTCGCCGTCCTTGCTGCGGAGGACCCGTCCCCTGTCGCCGACTCCTGTGGCCTTCGCTTTTTAATGTCCCAAAGGTCCCAAAGGTCCCAAGGGTCCCATTTGTTCGGGCGCCATTTGATGAGTTCGGCGGGAGACAAGCAGCACTCAATATGAATGATCAGCAAGTCTCATTTATTGGCAACTCCAAACTCCCTCTATAACATCAATAATTAGGCTCCTACATAGTACAAAAGCAAGCTCATTATTGGGTATTTTGTTTAAGGACAACTCCACCTAGTTCCACCTTCTTGTGGTCATTCATCTGTGCTGAATTCACATTCTTCTGATCACAGTGTCCTGTTCTCAGTTCACAGTTATCACTAAGGTCTTTCTGACATTGCAACATCTCATACCAACTACACTCTACTGTTGTTTAATTCTTTCTCAGCTAATTGCTGTATGGGAACACGACCTTTGTTAGCTAGCCACTCTTCCACACTGTTGAGCTTCGGGAGCCTCCCGGGAAGCACCAGCCCTCCCCAGCCCACCCTTGGTAGGACTTTTTCTTTTCTCTCTGCTGACGATTTTATCCCCAAAACTGCCGTGGGAACGTTGTATCCAAGCACATCCTCCAGCGCTGCACTTCCCTCCTGTGAATTCCCTGTGCAGGGAATGTGGCTGTGCTTTTCCCTGCTCTGTTCACTGACAAACAAACCTGAGCCCGTGGGACTGTCAGAGCTCCTCCATGCCATGAAATCAGGTTGTGTTTCTCATGGCATGTTCTGGAGGAGCTTTTCTTGGTGTGTCTTGTGCTGCTGGAAATGACACAAGAGCCAGGAGGGAACAGAAGCTGCTGCTGCCCGTTGGCTCAGGGCCAGGGAACCAAGTTGTGCTCCCGGGCAGTTGGGCCCTGCTGGAAGCAGAGCCGCCTTTCCCTTGAGCAGCTCAAGCTTGTGACAGCTCCAAACAGGAAACCTCAGCAGAAAACTCTTCCTCCAAACTCAGCTGCTTTCCCTCCTGCAGCTGTTTGGGAAAGAGCCTCAAAGCACAGACTCTGCTGGGAGCCATTGGTGCATTTCCTCCCTCCCGGCAGCAGCAGCTCCTGAGCCCTTCACGGGCTCCTGGCCCTTCCCAAACCCTTCAGCTCCCTTTCAACTCTCAGCAGTCACTAACACAGGTATTTCGTTAATATTTAAGCTGCATGTAAACTTGTCTTTTTCTCTCCTCTCTATCTTTTTAATCTCCTCTTTATCTCCTTTAATCCCGTCAGCCCCAGTAGGGTGGGGATGGAGTCTTGGGGTGGGTGTGGGATGAACTGAGGATCCAGCAGAGAAGGGCAAGGCAGAGGGGAGAGGACTCAGCCAAGCCTTCTCCTGCTCTCTCCTCCCCCAGGCTCCAGCTAAAGCAAGTCAGACTGGAAAGGATCCCACAAATGCTGTGTTCTCCTCCCTCTGAGCTTGGCTGGGGATCCTCAGCTTCAGCCTGGTGCAGTGGCTGAGATTCGCTAATTTGAGTTTTTTGGCTAAAGCACTAAATAATGTGGTGGGTTTAGCGCTGGCTGAAATCTCCAGGGCACTTACTCATTTCTCACTGTGAGATATGGATTAGGAGAAGGGCAAAATAGGCTTAAAACTTAGAAGGAATAAAGGAACTTTATTAACAGGACTACAAGAATGAGAAACTCTAATAAAACTTTCAGAACGCCTTTCCTCTCCTTTTTTTTTTTCCTGACACTGTAGAGATAGAACTTGGGATGTTAACACAGTATTAATTACACAATAGTTTTGTATTAGTTTTTGTAGGGAGAGAAGTTTTTTCCTGTTATGTCATGGAGGCTTTTTTACAAGGAATGGATTTTTTTGTGCTTTTTCATTTTTACAAATAGCAGCCGCCTGGGAAGAAATTTTTCTGTCGTGACATTTTCCTGATTTTTACAGCCCTCCTAGAGGTGTGTCAATGGATTATGAATTCATGGGGTTTTATTTTAAGGATGAGTTGTTTGAAGGCAAAGATTCTCTTCATTTGTTTTTGTGATCATCGTTGGAAACAGAAGTTTTCTTCTCTCCCTGGGGGCAAAGGGCATTTTATTGTTTTTATTTGTTTTTCTGTTCAAACTTTTATGGGATAACAGTTACTTTAACATGTGTTTGGTTTCTTTAATGGATGCTTTTGTTTAGATTTACAGTTTTAATATATTTTTATACTTTTTTCATTAATTAAAGGAGTTATTTTGTATATCATTGTTTATTTCTATGGCTTTACTATAAGAATATTTTTGTTTCAATTACCATTTTTTCATTACTTTTCTATCTAATGTTTGACTTCTTTTTTTTACTGACTTTGATGTTTTTTTGTTGTTTTTTTTGTGTGTTATTACTCTGTCCTTTTCTGTCCCTGGAGAGATGAACAAGGTTTGTAGGTCTCATCCGTGTATTGAAAGGGTTAATATCTTGCCCAGGCTCATAATCTTCCTAGTGTTCCAAATAAATAGGTACTGTGAGGGATACATATCACAGGTGAGCACCCACTGCACAATCTGCTTTGGATTAAATCCCATCTCCGTCTTCATCAGCTCACAGTCACTGTGACACTATTCCTGCATGGAAGAAACAGGCTGGGATGGCCCTTTCTGCTTTTGGTCCTTTTATTGACAAATGAAATATTCTATTTGAAAACCTTCAAACCCTGGAGTTTCTTTGTATTTTCACCTGAAAATGCTGCCAGCCGAGGTTCCCAAGTGTGTGGTACGTGTTTGTGTGCACAGAGCAAAGGTGTCAGCCTGTGTGCGTGGCCCGGGTGTCTGTCAATGTCCATTGAAGCAGACGGCTGGAAGGGGGCTCTGCCCGCCCTGCGCTGCTCCGGGGCTGGGGCTGGGCTGGCAGAGGCTGCAGAGCGCTCTGAGAGGCACAGCCTCAGCCCCGGCCGGCATCTTGTGCACGGTGGCACAGCCTCAGCCCCGGCCGGCATCTTGTGCATGGTGGCACAGCCTCAGCCCCGGCCGCCATCTTGTGCACGGTGGCACAGCCTCAGCCCCGGCCGCCATCTTGTGCATGGTGGCACAGCCTCAGCCCTGGCCGCCATCTTGTGCATTGTGGCAGCTCTGAGGGCTGTGCGAGGGACGCTCTTCCCCAGCGCTGTTTCACGTCCTTTCCTTTCCCAGGATGGCATTTGGAAATGTTTCTTCGGCCCTATCAATACACAACTCACTGTCTTACTCACTTTATGCCTGGAAGGTTCTAAGAAGACAGTGAAAAGCATAGCGTGATTATGATGCACAAATAGTAGTCAAGAAAACAGTACTCCATAGCGTAGGGCCTGCAGAGCAGGGATTCGTTTATTCAACACCAGGAGTGAGGGGGAAGCTCCACCACAAACTCACTTGTCCATTCTTTGCACAGGACAAGCTTTTAAACTTTTTAAACTTAATGGGCACATTCTACTTTCCTAAGCTTCATATTTTCTAATTCCATGATTGCGGAAGCCCATGCAGCAGGGCCCTGCATGTAGTTGTCAGCCTCCTGGTGGTTGTTTTTGATGAAGGCTCAGGAGCTAACTGAATTCAAAAGGCCTTTTTGTTACACTTCAACACTTCCCTTTTCTGGGAATTCAACACAAACTTATGGTCAGTAAGTTCTGCAAGTTCTCTTGCTGTGTGAGGCCACATTGTGTCTTTCATTCAGCAATTCATGAAGAAAACACCAATTGCCTACTGAGACACTTCTGCTCCCTCCCAAATCACTACTCAAGAACAAGCCTCAGGCACATGCCCATAGTCCCTCTCTGCCAGCAGCTCCGAGCTGCATTGCACAGTGCTTGCTGTGCCCCAGAGAGCACCAAGCAGGCTGGCCTGGTGCCCCTGAATATTTCTGCAAAGCCCTCTGCATTTCACACCTTTGCTGTGGCTCAGTGCAGAGCTCCAGGAATGCAGGCGCTTGGTCCCAGAGCTGTGTGAGGCACTGGCTCGTGCAGATGTGCCCTGACTTGCTGTCAGTGCCTCACGCTGGCCTCGGTTCCCCTGGCAGAAATGCCGTGCCTGAAGGACACTGCCCTGTGCTGGAGCCTGCGGAGCAGCCCGGCTCCCTCCCCCTGTGCCCAGAGTGCTGCACACACTGCTGACCATTGCCAGGAGTTCCAGGGCAGGCGGCACAAGAGCAGCAATGGTCAGGCAGGGCAGCAGCCCTGGGCTGCTCTTTGCCTTTCTCTCCTCCTGTGCAGACTCCAGACAGCCCATGGCACCAGTGTGTGCTGTGCCCAGCACGGCGCCGCTTCCCCTCAGGAGCAGCCAGCTGCCAGCTTGGCTCTGAGAGCGGAGGATTTGCCTGGGGCCAGCAAGAGGCAGCCAGGGCCAGGCTGCTGCCTCTTGCAGCTCCAAGGGCCTCCTTCCAGCCTGCCTCTGCCGAGGCTCAGGCTTCTCTGGGCTCTGTCAGGGCTCTGCTGGGGCTCCAGCCTGGCCAAGGCCGGGCCCGCTCTCACCTCACAGGCGCTGACAGCTCTGCACCACAGGAGACCTTGCACAGCACCCTCACTGCTCTTTCTGCTTTCTCTCTTCAGCCAGACTCTCCTCCAGCCAAGGAGATTTCTCTTAGGGATACAAATCCAAGTGGCAGGAACCCAAATACTCTCGAGTCACATCTGCACAGCCTGCATCTGCACAGGATGTTTGCGTTGCACCGCTCCTCCTTTGGTTTTTCCTGCAAATGCCATTGCTGTTTCTGCCTCAAATAGAAATGCCACAGCTGGGCAAAACTTGTCCAGTTGGCCATATTCCAAAGGCAGTGTGGTCTGGAGAGGATGAATGAAGAGGAGCCTTCCCCCCTTACAAACTGTACCAAAGAAGCCATCAATGTCACTTTCCACCTCTAAGAAAAAACTGACAATTCAGGAGGAAATGTTGAGCTTTCTCACAGGGTCAGAAGGAGAGAAATGTTCCAAAGGAGTTGAGATTTTAGAAATTTTATTTAAAATCCTACTCTACAATCCTACACTACAAACCTACCCTACCATCCTGCACTACAATCCTACTCTATAATCCTATTCTACAATCCTACTCTGTAGTCCTACTCTATAATGCTACTTTAAGTTGGCCATGGAGAAGACAGTTTATAAATTGATTGTTGCATTCCTGCCTCCTCCTTCCACTTCTTCACGGCAACGATGAGAGGTGCCAGGCTGGACCCAGGCATGGCCGATGTTATAAATTGATGCTGCAGAAAGGAAAAGAAAACAACAAGAAAGCATGATTTTCCAATCTAAGAGCTTGAAAGGCAGGGGAATAGTTTTTAAATGGAAAGGGGATTGAGTCAGAGTAGGTCAGGGGCATGGGGCAAGAGTGGCACAGGTTGCCCCAAGAGCTGGTAGGTGGCCCACCCCTGGAAATATCTGAGGTGTGAGTATCCTGATCTCTTGAAAGATGTCCCTGCTCATTGCAGGACACAGACTAAATGACCTTTCCATATCCCTGTGTGTTAGTTTGAGATGAATTGACATTTAGGGAAAGAAGTAAGAAACCCCGCACGGAAGTGATTTCTTTGAGAGAAGCTGCTGGGAGCTTCCCCTGTGCCTGAGACAGGCCAATGGCTGGCTAGTTCTGAGAACTGACAACATTTAGCACCATTTAGAAATGAGATGTGCCTGTGTGATGATGCACATTTTGAAAACCACCATCCCGGGCACTGGCCCTCTTTGCTTCCGGAGACCGAAGGTAACGGAGCTCTGGTGAGGCCGGCCCTGCTCGCCCACGGCCTGTGCTCCTGGGGGAGGCCGGGCCAGAGCCCAGCGGCTCCCGGGCGGGGGATGGAGGCTGCGGGACCCCGGCCCCAGGCTGGGCCAGGCCACGGCTGCTGACATCTTGCCCACACTAAACCCTCTCCCCGGCGTGCAGCGACGGCTCCAGGCCGAGCCTCCCCTCCCAGCGGCTCCCGGGCAGAGAGAGGGGCCCAGCACAGCCTGAAATCCAACACCGTGACTGCCATGACCTGGGTGAGATTGAACCCTTTCACTGCACAGGTGAGACCTTTCTTATTCTTGTGGGCCTGCTAATAAAATTTGTTATTCCTTTGAAGTTTGAAGCCTGTTTTGCCCTTCTCCTAATCCATAGCTCCCAGCAAGAAATGAGTAAGTGCCCTGGTGATTTTAGCCAGCGCTAAAACCCAGCACTCCCTGCCAGCCCAGCCCAGTCTAGGATTGCTCCCCACTGTCAGCTGAACAGCACCAAGGTTGGAAGGGAGGAGGATGGGGGCTCATCTGATGCCTTGGATTTCAGTGGAGGAGGAGCCCATCCCTGTTTCACCTGCAGCCCTTTTGGCATTTTACCTGCAGCAGCTCCTTGGCAGACCAGCGCTGCGCCTCGCCTTTCTGCAGGCAGCAGCTCAGGAAGTCACGCAGCAAAGGCGAGAATTGCTCGGGCTGCCGCAGCTGTGGGGTCCCTTCTGTGGCTATGTGGAATTTAGCCTGGAGAAAAAGGAAACACAAGGCTCCACCTGCTTCTTTCCCATCTGGAACTGCTCTCCCAGAGCCCATTGTTTAAGCTCCACTCTGCAGTGGCAGTTTTTGCCCTGGCAGAGAGGCAGACATGACTTTCCTGTAGCATTTGGATGACGACTTTCCTGTATCATGAAAAAACCCAAGCCCCAAAGCCACAGCTTTGCCAACATCCAGCAGATCTTGCCTTGGCAGCTGATTTCATTGCCTGATCTAGTTAGTGGCAAATACATCAGCAAATACATGTTTCCTTCTCGGAGGATTCCCAGCAGCTTGGCAGCCTTTTTGGAAGAGGAATTTTGCTATTCTAACTAACTGTACTATTTCCAAGGATTCTTACATGAAAAGAATCTCTGCAGTGCTTGTTGGTCCCTTAAGCACAGCTGCCATAAAACAAAACTCATCCAGCTTATTGTCTTGTTCTTGAAAATGATGGTAATTGGAAGAAAAGAAAGGAAATGCAGCAGGTGTTCCTCAGGGAAGGAAACAAACCTTTGGAATCTCATTTTCAACACAGACACATTAAGATGCCTCCACAAATGTATTGGGTTGAAAATGCCTGTTTGGGCAC
Organism: Cyanistes caeruleus; assembly: GCF_971803275.1. Lineage (NCBI taxonomy): Eukaryota > Metazoa > Chordata > Aves > Passeriformes > Paridae > Cyanistes > Cyanistes caeruleus. The sequence goes on along the minus strand of NW_028256068.1, from coordinate 13,510 downwards.
ACAGGAGCCACCTGCAGCTCTGTCTCTCAGCACTCTGAAAATTTCAGGTTCCCTTATGTGGCAAAAGGAAAATATTCATGGTGAAATCAGAAGTGTCACCCCTGTGGTAAGCCTGTGCTCGTTGGATTCTCAAGTCAATGCATTAACGCTGTGCCCATCCCAGAAAGTGCCAGGAAACAAACAGGAGGTTTTGGCAGGCTCTCCTCGTCACCAGGCTCCAGCTTGGTGATATGGAGAAAGTGGCTTGGGTTAGGAAAGAAGGTGGTCACTGAGTGTCTCAGCAGCACTGCACAAGAAGCAGAAGAGACTCTGGCTTTACAGCCTCATCTCTGGGTTTCAGACAAGTTTCCCTGTGAGAAGAATGGGGCTGCACTTCTTCTCTCAAAAGCACTGTTTTAGAAACTTGGTTTGGTTTGAGTTTCTTTGCTTCATTTCTGGAAAGATAACACCAGCTCTGAGATGCTTGTTTCCTATTCTTGGGGCCATCTACACAGCCAAAAGAGCTGGAACGACTTGTAAGGCAAAGCAAAATGCTGCCTGAGAATGGAGATGGTTTGGGCGAGGTAAGGCTTGAGTTCCCCCAGTGCTGCAACCAAAGCTCCAGCAGATGCTGATGTGCTGCAGGGCCATTTGTAGAAGGGGCCTTGGTGGAAGTACTTCCAGCAGATGGCCATGGGATTTTGTGCAGTGAGCAGAGAACACGGGACAGGTGAGAAAGACAGCGGGATCAGAGAGTATTTGCTCCTTACCGATCGAGCAGTGAAACTGTCATAAGGAGTTTTTTGTTCGGCCATTTCAATTGCCACAATTCCAAAAGACCACACGTCCACTTTGGGGCCATATGGTTGACGCGTCACCACTTCAGGTGCCATCCACCAAGGAGTCCCGGTCACCGAGCACCGCTGATTTTGCTCAGGGGTGAGCTGAGCAGAAAGGCCAAAATCAGCTGAGGAGAAAGCAAAATACTCTTTTAATTTTAATACTCTCAATTAGGAAACCAAGCCAGAGAATTCCCCAGTGGAAGTTTGAGAATGTGCAGTTGAATTTCCTGGACAACACTCCCTGCTCTCTTTCCCTGAGGCTTTAGCCAAGGAAATATGAATTGGCTACTTCAAACATCCCCCCATTTTTTACACTTCCTCCAGCAGTGCCTTTTGTTCCCCTGAAGGTTTAGATTGCAGCTCCCTCCCTCTGGAAGGAACACACACAGACACACACACAGAGCAATAGCACTCTTGGCTGCTTGTGGTTCCTTGTCATAGCTGTGTGCACCCTGCAACTGTGCCTTCAGCCCACAGCAGGGGGGACCCCTGCACTGCCAGCAGCAGCATTTTTGGGGAGCTGGCAGTCACTGAAAGCAGCCCCACACCCCCCATTCCTGGAAGGCTGAAGCTGAGCAAGAATACACTGACCCAGCTTGACAGAGCCGTCGGTTCTGAGAAGGATGTTGTTGCTCTTGACATCTCGATGGATCACGTGGTTGGAGTGAAGAAAATCCAGTCCTTGCAGGCACTGAGAGAGAAAAGAGAACCAGGGGGGCAAAAAGTAGTGCTGTGAGTTCATCGCACAAGCAAGGAAACAGCTGTGGAAGGTTCCCTTTGCAGGGGAATGGGGAGGAATGGCAGAACACAGCGCCATTGAGAGCAAGAGCCTGCTGCTCCCACAGTAGCAGAGCAGCGCCTTTCTCAGTGGAGAACTGCAAATGCCAATGCAAGAGACAGAGATAGAATACAAGAGCAGGGGATAAGAGTACAGGAAGTGAGTCCAGTGAGTGTAGGGGCACTGACAGACAGTTCCCTTGAGATGCTCTTGCTTGCCCATAGCCAAGCAGCAACACAGAAACCAAGCTTGGCCCATGAAATCACTCCCATTCTGAGCCCCTGTTTCCCAGACAATGCAGCTCAAGGCCTTGGAAGCACAGATGGGATCCCTGACCTCCCGACTGACAGCTGCAATCTCTCCTTCAGACATTTGAATCTCGTCGATGAGATCTCTCAGAGTGCCTCCGTCCATGTACTCCATCACCAGCCAGAGTTCCTCATGCACAAGGTAGCTGAAAAAAGGAAACAAGGCCATGCAGGTGAACATGCATGGCTAGGTTGGTTTTTTGCTTGAGTCTTGTTTCTGGGTCCCTTGGAGACAAGGGCAGAAGTAAAGGCATAGACATTGCCTCTAGGCTGTGCAGTGTTTGCAGTCTGTGCTGTCTCAAGGAGAAAGGCAGTTTAGGAAGAGCCCAGATAAAAAACCTGTCACGCATGGTATTTCTGGAAATAAGCACCTAGTCTTCCTGGCATGCACAGCAATGGAAAAGAGGGGCAACAATGCAAGGGCAATCCTCTCTTGGATGGTTCATCAGCATTTAAGAAACTTGAAAAACTGAGTCCCAAAGAACTGTGGAGGCAATGAACTTAGAAGGTATTGAATTCTTAAGATAGGGCTGATGCAGGTTTTTGAACAATTTTCAGTCTGCATTTGCCAGGGTGGATTCATGCAGACAAAATGCAGTCTCTTCCCATCCATTGGAGATAAGTCGAGAAATAATCATTAACAACTCTATTTCCTGCCACTGACCAAAGTGGGGTTTTAAGCTCTCATGCTTGTAGTATGTAAACAAACATTCAAGGGGTAGGACCGTGACCACTCACCTGGCTAAGTAATTCACGATCCTGGGACTCCTATTACTCTCCATGATCCTGATTTCATTCATGGTTAGTATCTTCCTATTCACTCCTTGCACATTTATTTTCTTTATGGCCACCTCAAATGACATTGAAAAGGAGTAACTTGAGACAATTGGTAGCATGAGACCACAACACACATGGAGCAAGTGATTTTGGAATGGCACAGCCAAGCTGAACCAAAGTGCCTTGTGATTAGACCTCATCACCGGAGTAATTAGGGAGTGACATTCCAACAGCCCATTTCTCTGCTCCCTTGGGGGTCAGTTACAGGACATGTGGCCACTGGCGATTTGCCTTGTCCACAAAGCCTGTTCCAAGTGCAATTTGCAGGCTGGCTCCAGTCTGTGCTTCTTGTGCCTTTTCAGCACAGCTCTACTCAAAGCTCCAGCCACAGCTGTCAGCAGTGGGGAAAGGCCTGGAGAGCAGCAGAGGCTGCAGGGGCTGTTGACATTTACCTCTCCTCCTGTTGCAATGTCAAGTGCTCTGGAAACCTCTCCAAAACCCCTAGAAACAAAACAGCAGCAAAGAAAGGAGAAGCCATTTAGATCTTGCAGTGGAAGCCAGTCCAGACAGGAGAGCTCTGCTGTAAATGCCTAAAAGCTGCAGGTTGCAGGAGGGGTCTGCCAGAAGGCAGATGATGCATTTTCCCCTCAAGTGCCTGGGCACTGGGCCTGTTCCTGAAGCCTTGGGATTTACTGCCTCAGCTCCAAAAGGCAGCTTATTCCTTCATCTCGGCTATCAGCTTCTAAACTGTGCAATTCTAATCCTGAGCATGGAGTATTTCCTGTAGCAAACTCTTGGAGAGAAATGTTCCTGAGAACTGTTATCTGACAGCTCTCATTGGGGGTAGGTTGTGCTTTCAGGCAAGCAAGATTCTTCTCCTTTCATTAGTGTGGCCAGATGATTTGGAGACATCCAAAAATGCGAAGGAAATGAATCCTGAGCTGTCCCACACTTGAGAGACAAGCAGATTTCCCAGGTTCTGTTCCTTGCTGCAGGCAAGACCTTGGCAGCATGGAGATGTCTTTGACAATGCCTTCTGAGCACACTTGACAAATTCTGGCCAGTACTGAGACATGGGGCAGACTAAGCCCGCTGTCTAAACATGTGGACAACTTGTCTGACTTCCCACTTGATGGATATTCCCCCAGTGAAACACCTGGCCCATGGCTGTGTAGAAGTGACTGTGGTTGGACTCACCCGCTGCCAAGACTTTCCAGTTCAATGTATTTTGTGATGGGATTTTCCTTGTTCACCATCCTCCCTGAGGGAAACAAAATGCAAGATGCTGACTTTCAGGCAGAGATCCCAACTTGCAGGAGATGCCAAAGGCAGCCCCGCTGTCTGGGGCTCTGAACCCTCTGTGGTCAGCTGGGCAGCAAGCACAGCAGCAACAAGACAGGCAGTTGTGCAGTACAAATGGGCAGCAGAGAGACTGATTTTGTCCAGTCCTTGGAAGGAAATGAAGCACAGAGAGCACAGCAGGGCACAGCACAAGGCTGGCAAAGGCCAAGCATGAGCACTGACAAGCAATGGCAAGAAGACACAGCCAGCCTGAGCCCCTGACAAGCTGTGGCCCCCGTTCAGGACACAACAGCATTGCCTTGGAGATCAGACACAGCCAGGTGCAGATCAAGGCCCTTTTGTGTCCCAGCAGGTGAAGGTAGACACCAAATCAGCTGGGATCTTTTCTCAGCCCCACCAGGTCTTTTCTGAGAGCACAGCACTGGCAGCTGTTATGGGCAAGAAGCAGATTAAATGGGTTGTGCTGCAGAATCACAAAGGGCTTGATGTGTTTTCCCAGAGACTGATCTGAGCAGGGCTTGGGCCAATAGGTAGGATTCTAAGAGTCATGGGAATGGCTGGGAATCAGGGATGAAAAAGTGCCATGGATCTGAGGAATACACAGCACAGGGGCTGCAGGCTCGCTCCTGAGAAATGCCTGCAGTGCTGTTTTATCTGATCACACCATGTGGATGTGTCTCTTGGACACATCTTTAGAAAAATAAAACTAGGATACTAATTACAGATTGTTATACAAGTATCTGTTTCTTCATTGTGGGCCCAATGAAAACATCTCTTGCTCTCTGTTTCTGCTGTCACCTGATGTTCTTTCAAAGGAGTCCTCACTGACAAAAATACAGCATTCTCATAAAAACCTTGTAGATGTAGTAGAGGCAATAAAAACAGTCCTAAAAATGACACCAGTAAGACACATGGGGCAGAACAGCTCTTTCAGGATGGAGAAAAAAAAACCTACCAAAAAACCACCAAAGCCAAAACAAAAATCTATAAAAAACACCACACAGAAAACAGAACCACAACAAAAAGACAAAATCCCAAATCAGTTTCTGTGAAGTCTTTTGGTGCTGACAACAGGTGGGAAGTCGGGAGTCTAAGGAGAATTTAGGAATTAAATACTCTGTTCAGTTTGGCCACTAGCACACAGAACTTGCATAGATCATTTGCTGGGCCACAGCCTTCTGCTGATCCAAGAACAATTCCTGCTTCTGCCTTTAGTGGCAAGGGAATGCCAGGCAAAGCCGAGCCAGTCCAAGCTGCCCTCAGAGGCAGCAGGAACAGCCAGAGCGCTCTCTCGCTGCCTCAGAGCACAGCAGTTCCTGTGGGGAGTCCTAAATGTCTCTGGGACACCAAAGTGAGGAGGATCATTTGCTACAGCTCTGCTGGCACGTGCACACAATACACTGTCCCTCAGACAAGAAATACACCAGACGTACTCAGTTGCTCCACGAAGTCTCCCAGGCTCTCCTGGAGCTGAGCAGCAGATGTGTCACTGCTGGAAATGGACAAACTGCCCCGGCTCCACTGCTCAGCTTGGGGAACAAAGGCTCCTTTAGATGCTGCTGCTGCTGCTGCTGCTGCAGCAGCAGATTGAATGGAAGAGCCTGTGTAGATCTGAGAGAAGAAAGGAGTTTGTGTCAGGAAGCTGGCTGGCAGAGATTACCCCGAGTTCCCTTTTCAAATGCAAGCCCTTAGGAAGTTGCTGTTAGTCACATGCAAAGCTCATCAGCTGGATTTTTTGGATGCCCGCTTCTGGAACCAAATGGTCAAAACCCAAGGTTGGTTTTAATCAAGTTGATGGCCAGTTTCATATTCCATTTTCCTGGATTTTCTGAAGGATGACTGCAACAACGACCATTGCACTTCCTCCCAAGGATCCCTTTCCCCCTCCAAGGGCTGCAGACACATTTGCAGCTCCTTGTTCTAATGTTGGAGCTCCTCCCCCTCAGTCCTCTTTTCCTGCACCATCTTCAGAAGGTGCTCAGCCTGCAGCACTTGTGCTTGGGACAGTACCTGTGCCTCCCGCCGACCTTGGGGCTCTTCATCAGCCGGCATTTGCTGGAAGCCTTCGCAGGCTGCCAGGTGAGATATCAACACGTCCACCTCAAGTCAAAGAGAACAAAGCAGTCAGAGACCACAGCTTGTCCCTGTGTGCCAAGGCTCATTGACTGTGAGCAAAGGGAAAGAGCAGGACAGCAGCAGATTCACCAAGGGATACAGACAGCTTGCAGCTTGTATTCCAAATCTGTCTGGGGGACTGTGTTCACTTGCAAAAAGCCCTGAAGAAACAAGGAGAGCAGGAGCAGGCCAGCAGGAATCCCTTGAGATGAGTGCTGGCAAAAGGGGCAAATGACTGGTGCCACTGTCCAGGGCAGCAGCTGAGATTGAGCACAGCAGGAAATGTCCTTCCAAGCAGCTGGGATAGACACTACAGCAGGATGGCACTGAGAGGCATCAGCCCAGCCCCCTGCTGCTCTGCAGAGGAAAGGCAAGAAGGGCAGAAAGCACCAGACTGCAGTGACTGCTGTGCCTGTCGCTCTTTCACTCACTCGATTTTCTAGAGCCTCTTGCTGCTGAGCGAGGAGATCTAATTTCTCTTGGATGATTCTCCTTTCTTCCTCCAGCCTGTTCTCCCTTGCCCTGATCCTAGCCTCAGCTTCCTGCAGCTCTGCCAGAAGCTCCTCCTCGGAGGCCTGTGAAGAACGACAGAGAGGAATTTCCATGAGTGGAGTGTCTGCCTCACTTTCACTCACCTGGTTTCGTTGATTTCCTCTCTGCCAGTGGAGATTCATCTCCTCCTCGATGTTTCTCCTTTCTTCCTCAGGCCTCCTCTTCACTGCCATGATGGCCATCGGAGCTTCGGGCAGCTCTGCTTGGGGCTCTGCCTCGATGTTCTGTACACACAAATGGAGAGCAAGTGCCTGGGAGCTGCCCTTTTCAGGCCTGCCCTGCCACTCCTGCCCTTCTGACATCTACACTCTTGTTAGAAATCCTGCTCAGTCAGGAGACAAGGATGTGTGCAATTGGATCCTCTGCTGCAGGTCAGAGAGCCTCTATGGCCACCTCAGGATATGGAAGAGGACCAAGGTGTTTCTCCTCCCTCTTTTGTCAGCTGAGAATTCTGAGTGGCACTGACAGAGATCCTCAAAAGGCCCCACCAACAAATTAATTGACACACCCCTAGGGATGCCAATGAAGGAAGCCATGGGTCATGTAATGCATGTATGACCAAAGTCAGCAAAAACCACCTAAACCATGGAATTGTCTCACCTCACTAGGACAGGCAGAAATTTACAGGTTAAACAGGGAGTGTCAGGACAGAAGAGGCAGGAGGAGGAAAACAGCTCTAAGGAGAAAAAACAACCATCTCTAAAGGGGTTCTTAGCAACAAAAGACAGCACTCAAGGACTTGCAGCTTTGCCCCCACACTAGGCTCCAATGCAGTTTCCAAAGCTGCAGACTTCACCACAAAACGTATCAAGAGAAACTTGCCACTTGTGGATTTTGCCTCAGAAGAAGGGTTCAGAACTACACAGTTTGTTTCTTTGGCCACACAGGACAAGAATGGCTGGCCACAGCTGCATGGACAACACAATCATCTCCTTGCAGCTTATCAAAAGCCAAAAGACAGGTGGCCTAAAAGACTCTGCAGAAGTGAAGAATTACTGCAGAAAACTGCAGAACACTTCTCCAGGTCATGCAGAGGTTTCCAAAAAGAGACAGCAAACAAACCAAGCCCTGTGAGCCCCAGCAATGCCGTGTGAGCCCTTGGCCATGGCTTGGCAGAAGCCAAGAGACAGAGCTTCCCTGAGCCAAGCAGCCAGCTGCTCACCCGCAGGCAGCAGCGCTTTGGGGCCTCAGCACGACGGCTCAAAGCCCAATTTCCAGCTGCCACGGGATGGGGGAATGGCTGGGTGCTGGCAGGACTCCAGCACTCAGCATCCTCAGCCAGCAACAGCAAGTGCTGGCTGCTCAGAAACTTGCAGCTCTGCCTTGCACTAAAGACAGCAGCACCCAGCACTGGCACTTACTGTCTGGGCATGGTCAGGCTGGGCTGTGACCACAGCTGGAGGCTCGTGCTCCTTTTGCTCATTTTGCTCCTCTTTGGCCTCTTCTCCAGGAGCAGAGGGAGCCACAGCAGAGTCTGCTCTTGCTTCTGGGCTCTGTGGACAGATGGTGGAGTTAGGGACAGGCAGCTCCCTATCATTTAGAACCTTATTTCTCTTCAGCTCGATTTCTACAACCAGCTCTACCAAGCACAAATCATCAGCTTTGATAGCAATGGGATTCTGAGTCTCTCCAACTAAATTAAAATGGGTTAATTCAGCCAGGCTGCAAATAGTTCTGAATTAGAGAGTTCACCCTGGCTACTATCAGCAAGCAATGTTCTCTCTGCAAATCTGAGCTTTGAGTTCTTTTAAAGCTCTGCAATGAAAATTAGGAAATAGCCAACAATGCCTTTGCTATTGCTGTTTTAAACATGGAAATGGATCTTCTTTCAGCCCACCCAGCTGGCCCTCTGCACTCTACTGCCACAGGCCAAGCTCACAGTTCCCTGCACAATTCTGAAACACCAGGAACATCAAATGTTCCTTTCTGACTCACCTCAGGATCGGCACCTCTGAACACACGGCTCAGATGACCTGCAGTGGGCAAGGAAAAGGAACCAAATTCTTTGAGAAAACTGGAGAGAACCGTGGCCTATTTAGAACAGCATCTGAGAAGATCTCCCAGTCTACATTTTCAAAGGTGTCCTGCTTGACTGGTGTGGTTTAAAGCAACAACTTCAAAAAAATCACTAGAAAAGTTACTTGTATCTTGCAGTGAGATATGGATTAGAACAAGAGCAAAACAGGCTTAAAACTTAAATGGAATAAAGAAAGTTCATTAACAAAAACTACAAGAATAAGAAACCAGAATAAAACTTCCAGAACAACCCTTCTCTCCCCCACTACCCAACCATTCCCTTGTTTACATGACAACATAGAGACAAAAATACTTTGGAACTTTGGTGTTAACAACAGTCCCAATTCCTGCTGGAGTCTTTTCATCAGTCTTTGTAGAGAAACAAAAGTCTTCTTCTGCTATCTATGGAGTTTTTCACAAGAAAACTATTTTTCTTCATAGCTTTCTATTTCTCTGATGCCAGCTGTCAGGAAATCTGCCATCAGTTATCTCCTCCCATTTCCCATCACTCTGAGGTGTGTTATGGGTCATGAGTCTAGGGATGTCATTTTTAAGAATGAGTTATTCAAAGACAAAAGTTCTCTTTATCTGTTTTTCTGAGCCCCCCTGGAAACAGAAGTTTTCTTTTTGCTTCTTAAAAGCCCAAATCTTCAACTCTTACTTCTCCCCCTCTGTTCCAGCATCTCACAGTGTCACAACTACTTCATCATTTGCTCAAAATCCTCACTTGGAAACACTCCATTCCTCCCAATATACTCTGTCATGAATTAAAGGAGGTTTTATTCAGAAAACTACTGTCCATCTCCATAGCTTTAACAGAAAAATATTTCAGCTTATTAAAAGCATCTCCTTCTTCCTCTTCCCCCTCTAAATTTATTTTTTTTCATCACTGTCTTTGATGGGCTGATGGTTGATCACTCCCTCTCTCTCTCTCTCTGGAAAAAAAGGATTAATCTGCATGTCTCATGCAGGCAGTAAAAGAGTTAAAATCTTGCCAAAGGTGCAGATGTTGATGGTGTCAGGTTTCAGTTCAATGGCAGAAACTGCAAACCAAGTCAGGCCGGCCGGCTCCGTTTCTCCCCCCACCCCGTCCTCTGCAGCCTTGTCCGGCCTGGAGGGGGGGAGGAGGCCGAGACAGAGCCCTGTGACCTCGTCAGAAGCCAGAAACCAAAGAGAGCAAGAAATTCCCGGCCTCACATCTTCAGGTGGTGTTCATAGGTTGATCTCACTTCCCAATAGTTAAAACTGCTGCCAATTCTCACCCATGGCCAGGAATTAGTCAGGAGAAAAAACTCCCATCAGCCTCCAGCAGTTTCAACTTCCCCAGCTCTCAGAGCTATCTTAAAAGTAAAGTCACCCCAAGAGATTGAGCCAGCAAAGTGAGGAAATGCCAGACTCTGCTGCCACAGGCTCTCCCGTGGAGGGAACAGAAGCCCTGCAAATGCTGCCCGCAGCCCCCTGGCTACAGACACCCCGTGTTTTGCTGAAGGTGTTGACAGGAGCTTGACCAAACCAGGGGCATCCTCATGGTCTTTGTGTTTCAATAGCAACCCGGTCACTAAGAAAGAGCAGGGAGACCTACAAAAGCCAGCTCAGGTTCCAGCCAGGGAAAACCTCTACTTACGTGCCAGGTTGGTGAGGTAATATCCAGAATATCCGATGACATAGATGGTGCAAACGGCAGCAGCGAGTTGCTCCATCATTTTTGACAGTTTGCACACTCTGCTCCACCACAAAAACAAACACGGCTCCTGTCAGTGTGCAGCTGCCCACTGACAAACGCCTCAAGCAGGAGGATGCTCCTGCACTGAGCAAGCCCAAGAGCTGCTCTGACCCTGAGGCCTTCCGTGCACCAAGGCAACCTTAGGATGTCACCACGACAAGGTGGCATCCATGCCCTGACATCACAAAGCCAATGCTCTGCGCTGCTCTGGGAATTGATGCAGAGCAACCCAACCTTCCCTACAGCAAACACAAAATTGCCTGGCAGGTTCTCCTCTGTCACAAAGGGTCACAAATCCTTTGTTGGGCTGTGGGAAATGGAAAGACAGAAACTTCCACAGATACTGAAGGGTTTGATTGACAGCCTTGGAAGGAGCTTGGGTTCATGCAATGCTAAAGGTTCACAGACGTTGAGTCGAGAATTCATAAGCTTATGTTCCTATAGCTGCAAGTAAGAATATGCCATAAGTAAATAAAAATCTGTATTGAGTGAGATGGTGGAGAGTTTTCAACTGTAATTGTGTGATTTTATAGAGTAAGCTATGAATCTAAATATTATCCTAAGAAGCACATGTGTGTAGGTGAGCTAGCAGTCTATTGGGTGAAAAGCAGACACAGTGCAGCAGAACTTGGCAAAGGTGAATGGTGATTAAGTAATAATAAACCTCTTCAATGTAGTGCATTAGCCAAAAAACTCAAATTAGCGAAGCTAAGGCACTGCACCAGGCTGAAGCTGAGGATCCCCAGCCAAGCTCAGAGGGAGGAGAACACAGCATTTGTGGGATCCTTTCCAGTCTGACTTGCTTTAGCTGGAGCCTGGGGGAGGAGAGAGCAGGAGAAGGCTTGGCTGAGTCCTCTCCCCTCTGCCTTGCCCTTCTCTGCTGGATCCTCAGTTCATCCCACACCCACCCCAAGACTCCATCCCCATCCTACTGGTGCTGACGGGATTAAAGGAGATAAAGAGGAGATTAAAAAGATAGAGAGGAGAGAAAAGGAGAAGTTTAAATGCAGTTTAAATATGAAAGAAATGCATATGTTAGTGACTGCTGAGAGTTGAAAGGGAGCTGAAGGGTTTGGGAAGGGCCAGGAGCCCGTGAAGGGCTCAGGAGCTGCTGCTGCCGGGAGGGAGGAAATGCACCAATGGCTCCCAGCAGAGTCTGTGCTTTGAGGCTCTTTCCCAAACAGCTGCAGGAGGGAAAGCAGCTGAGTTTGGAGGAAGAGTTTTCTGCTGAGGTTTCCTGTTTGGAGCTGTCACAAGCTTGAGCTGCTCAAGGGAAAGGCGGCTCTGCTTCCAGCAGGGCCCAACTGCCCGGGAGCACAACTTGGTTCCCTGGCCCTGAGCCAACGGGCAGCAGCAGCTTCTGTTCCCTCCTGGCTCTTGTGTCATTTCCAGCAGCACAAGACACACCAAGAAAAGCTCCTCCAGAACATGCCATGAGAAACACAACCTGATTTCATGGCATGAAGGAGCTCTGACAGTCCCACGGGCTCAGGGTTGTTTGTCAGTGAACAGAGCAGGGAAAAGCACAGACACATTCCCTGCACAGGGAATTCACAGGAGGAAAGTGCAGCGCTGGAGGATGAGCTTGGATACAACGTTCCCACGGCAGTTTTGGGGATAAAATCGTCAGGAGAGAGAAAAGAAAAAGTCCTACCAAGGGTGGGCTGGGGAGGGCTGGTGCTTCCCAGGAGGCTCCCAAAGCTCAAGAGGACAAAGCCCAGACCTTGTCCAAGCTGCGAGCTGGGTCTGAGCCAGAAACCAGGGGGTGGCAGAGACATTGCTGCTGAAGGGCTTCAGATTGCCAAAGCTAAAGTGTCCAGGATCAAGGAACAACTTGAGGTTACAGAAGTCTCAGTGCCCACGTTCCATCCCCTCATTTCAAGCTGAAAGCGGAGCTCCCCTTGTGATTCTGCTTTTTAATAAAGAATGTCAAACTTCAACAAAATTCCCTTAGAAAGACCCCATGAAGGTTCACACTGTGAGAGCTCACTCGAGGCAGCCCCAACTCCTGCCCTGGTTCAGTCCCTGTCAAGCCCACTGTGCTTTCCAGCTGCTTTGCTCCAGCTCCCCCCAAATCACCACGAATTCCACTGAACTGAAACAAATCCAAATCCTCGTGGGTCGGGACAAGGGCAGGGAGAGGTCACTCAGGGATCACCATCAGGGGCACAACAGCCCGACATGGGGAAATGAACTGAACTTAGGACTGAGCAAATCAGACCAGGAGAATGAGGATTAAAATCAGTCTTGAGAAACACCTCCTCCCGCTCCTGAACTTTTCTGTCCGGGCCGCTGCTCGCGGGGCACAGAGAGGGGCCCGGCCGTGTCCCTCCAAACCTCCCTGGGAATCACCCCAGAGCCCTCAGCCTTCCGTGTGCCCATCCCCGGGGCCCCTTGTCCCTCCCAGTGGCTCCCGTGGCTCTCCCAGTCCAGCCCAGCCTCTCCCAGTCCATCCCAGCCTCTCCCAGTGACCCCGCCTGTCCATCTCGCCCCTCCGTGGATCTGCCGCCCCTAAGCCAATCAGAGCGCACCTTTCTGATGACTCATCAGTTGCCGGGCAGATCCACAGAGCCGAGAGCCCCGCGCTGGACTCGGCCTCTCAGTGCCGCGCACTTCATTCCCAGTCCCTCCTAGTGCCAGCACAGTCCCTCCCAGTGCCACCACAGTCCCGCCCAGTGCCACCACAGTCCCGCCCAGTGCCACCACAGTCCCGCTCAGTGCCACCGCAGTCCCTCCCAGAGGCCGGGGAGTCTCTCCCACTCCTTTTAGCCCATTCCCAGTCCATTTCGAATTCATTCCTCCTTCCACTTCCAGACATCTGCGCCTTCATCCAGTGTCCCAGTATCCACTCTCATCTCTTTCAGCGCCTCCCCAGTCCCTGACAGCCTGTTCCCGGTCCCACCCGACCCCACACCACTCCTTTCCCATCTCTCCCAGTTACCCCCCAAGTTCATCCCAGTCTGTCCCCGCTGATCCCCAGTGCCCATCCCAGCGTGTCCATCTCGCTGGTGCCCTCCAGCTCCCAGCCCGGCCCCGGCCGCCTGCTCTGCTCCCCGATGGATTTCTCCCCTGCCCACATCCAGCTGAGCTGCTCCCAGGGCCAGCAGCAGCTCTCGGG
>NW_028256067.1:0-51977 GCF_971803275.1 Cyanistes caeruleus | reverse complement strand
CTGGAATTTGGTGAGATTCTGTAGAGAACTGACGAATTATCAGGGATTTTTCATGTATTCTGTGGGAATTTGTGGAGATTCTGTGGGATTTTTCTGGAATTTGGTAGAGTTTTGAGAAGATTTAGGGAATTTTGTGTGACTTTTCTGGGATTTTGTTGGATATTGAGGACATTTTGTGGGATGTTTCTGGAATTTGGTGGGGCTTTTCAGGAATTTTGTGGTATTTTGAAAAGATTTAGGGAATTTTGTGGTGTTTTTTCTTGAATTTTGTGGGAAACTGTGCTGATTTTATGGGGCGTTTCAGGAATTTGGTCGAGTTTTCAGAAGATTTAGGGATTTTTGTGGGATTTCTGTGGGATGTTCTGGGAATTGGTGGAGATTTTGTGGGACATTCCTGTGAATTGGTAGGGTTTTGAAATGATTGAGGGAGTTTTGTGGGACTTCTCTGGAATTTTGTGGGGTTTTTCTGGAATTGTGTGGTTTTGAGGAGACTTGAAGAATTTTGAGGAATTTGTTTTAGATTTTGTGGGAATTTGTGGAGAATCTGTGGGATTTTTCTGGAATTTGGTGGGTCTTTTCACAAACTTTGTGTGGTTTTGAGGAGACTTGAAGAATTTTGAGGAATTTTTCTTAGATTTGTGGAAACTTGTAGAGGTTTTGTGGGATTTTTGTGGGATTTTGTGGGATATTGAGGCGATTTCGGGATCTTGAGGGATTTTTCATGTATTTTGTGGGATTTTGTGGAGATTTGGTGGGACATTTTTCTAGAATTTAGTCATGTTTTGAGATGATTTAGGGAATTTTGTGTGATTTTTCTGGGATTTTGTTGTATATTGGGGAGATTTTGTGGGATGTTTGTGGAACTTTGAGAGACTTTTCTGGAATTTGGTGAGATTCTGTAGAGAACTGACGAATTATCAGGGGTATTTTCATGTATTCTGTGGGAATTTGTGGAGATTCGGTGGGATTTTTGTGGATTTTGGCCATGTTTTGAGAAGATTTAGGGAATTTTGTGGGATTTTTCCTGGAATTTTATTGGATACCGGGGAGATTTTGTGGGATGTTTGTGGAACATTGAGGGACTTTTCTGGAATTTGGTGAGATTCTGTAGAGAACTGACGAATTATCAGGGATTTTTCATGTATTCTGTGGGAATTTTTGGAGATTCTGTGGGATTTTTCTGGAATTTGGTAGAGTTTTGAGAAGATTTAGGGAATTTTGTGTGACTTTTCTGGGATTTTTTGGGTATTGAGGAAATTTTGTGGGATGTTTCGGGAATTTGGTGGGGCTTTTCAAGAATTTTGTGGTATTTTGAAAAGATTTATGGAATTTTGTGGTGTTTTTACTTGAATTTTGTGGGAAACTGTGCTCATTTTATGGGGCGTTTCAGGAATTTGGTCGAGTTTTCAGAAGATTTAGGCATTTTTGTGGGATTTCTGTGGGATGTTCTGGGAATTGGTGGAGATTTTGTGGGACATTCCTGTGAATTGGTAGGGTTTTGAAATGATTTAGGGAGTTTTGTGGGACTTCTC
Organism: Cyanistes caeruleus; assembly: GCF_971803275.1. NCBI lineage: Eukaryota > Metazoa > Chordata > Aves > Passeriformes > Paridae > Cyanistes > Cyanistes caeruleus. Next base: position 50,445 of record NW_028256067.1, on the reverse strand, counting down.
TGGAATTTTGTGTGTTTTTTATGGAATTGTGTGGGATTCTGAGGAGACTTGAAGAATTTTGAGGAATTTGTTTTAGATTTTGTGGGAATTTGTGGAGAATCTGTGGGATTTTACTGGAATTTGGTGGACCTTTTCAAGGACTTTGTGTGGTTTTGAGGAGACTTGAAGACTTTTGAGGAATTTTTCTTAGATTTTGTGGAAACTTGTGGAGGTTTTGTGGGATTTTTGTGGAATTTTGTGGGATATTGAGGCGATTTCGGGATCTTGAGGGATTTCTCATGTATTTTGTGGGAATTTGTGGAGATTTGGTGGGATATTTTTCTAGAATTTGGTTGTGTTTTGAGAAGATTTAGGGTATTTTGTGTAATTTTTCTTGAATTTTGTGGGATATTGAGGAGATTTTGTGGGTGGTTTGTGGAACTTTGAGGGACTTTTCTGGAATTTGGTGAGATTCTGTAGAGAACTGACAAATTATCAGGGATTTTTCATGTATTCTGTGGGAATTTGTGGAGATTCTGTGGGATTTTTGTGGATTTTGGCCGTGTTTTGAGAAGATTTAGGGAATTTTGTGTGATTTTTCTGGGATTTTGTTGGGTATTGAGGACATTTTGTGGGATGTTTCTGGAATTTGGTGGGGCTTTTCAAGAATTTTGTGGTATTTTGAAAAGATTTAGGGAATTTTGTGGTGTTTTTTCTTGAATTTTGTGGGAAACTGTGCTGATTTTATGGGGCGTTTCTGGAATTTGGTCGAGTTTTCAGAAGATTTAGGGATTTTTGTGAGATTTTTTTGGGATGTTCTGGGAATTGGTGGAGATTTTGTGGGACATTCCTGTGAATTGGTAGGGTTTTAAAATGATTTATGGAGTTTTGTGGGACTTCTCTGGAATTTGGTGGGGTTTTTCTGGAATATTGTGGGATTCTGAGGAGACTTGAAGAATTTTGAGGAATTTTTCTTAGATTTTGTGGAAACTTGTGGAGGTTTTGTGTGATTTTTGTGTGATTTTGTGGGATATTGAGGCGATTTAGGGATCTTGAGGGATTTCTCATGTATTTTGTGGGAATTTGTGGAGATTTGGTGGGATAATTTTCTAGAATTTGGTCGTGTTTTGAGAAGATTTAGGGAATTTTGTGGTGTTTTTTCTTGAATTTTGTGGGAAACTGTGCTGATTTTATGGGGCGTTTCTGGAATTTGGTCAAGTTTTCAGAAGATTTAGGGAATCTTGTGGGATTTCTGTGGGATGTTCTGGGAATTGGTGGAGATTTTGTGGGACATTCCTGTGAATTGGTAGGGTTTTGAAATGATTTAGGGAGTTTTGTGGGATTTCTCTGGAATTTTGTGGGGTTTTTCTGGAATTGTGTGGGATTCTGAGGAGACTTGAAGAATTTTGAGGAATTTGATTTAGATTTTTGTGGGAATTTGTGGAGATTCTGTGGGATTTTTCTGGAATTTGGTGGGCCTTTTCACAAACTTTGTGTGGTTTTGAGGAGACTTGAAGAATTTTGAGGAATTTTTCTTAGATTTTGTGGAAACTTGTGGAGGTTTAGTGGGATTTTTGTGTGATTTTGTGGGATATTGAGGCGATTTAGGGATCTTGAGGGATTTTTCATGTATTTTGTGGGATTTGTGGAGATTTGGTGGGATATTTTTCTAGAATTTGGTCGTGTTTTGAGAAGATTTAGGAAATTTTGTGGGATTTTTCCTGGAATTTTGTTGGATATTAGGGAGATTTTGTGGGATGTTTGTGGAACTTTGAGGGACTTTTTAGGAATTTGGTGAGATTCTGTAGAGAACTGACGAATTATCAGGGATTTGTCATGTATTCTGTGGGAATTTGTGGAGATTCTGTGGGATTTTTCTGGAATTTGGTAGAGTTTTGAGAAGATTTAGGGAATTTTGTGGGACTTTTCTGGGATTTTGTTGGATATTGAGGACATTTTGTGGGATGTTTCTGGAATTTGGTGGGGCTTTTCAAGAATTTTGTGGTATTTTGAAAAGGTTTAGGGAATTTTGTGGCGTTTTTTCTTGAATTTTGTGGGAAACTGTGCTGATTTTATGGGGCGTTTCTGGAATTTGGTCGAGTTTTCAGAAGATTTAGGGATTTTTGTGGGATTTCTGTGGGATGTTCTGGGAATTGGTGGAGATTTTGTGGGACATTCCTGTGAATTGGTAGGGTTTTGAAATGATTGTGGGAGTTTTGTGGGACTTCTCTGGAATTTTGTGTGTTTTTTCTGGAATTGTGTGGGATTCTGAGGAGACTTGAAGAATTTTGAGGAATTTTTCTTAAATTTTGTGGAAACTTGCGGAGGTTTTGTGGGATTTTTTTGTGATTTTTTGGGATATTGAGGCGATTTAGGGATCTTGAGGGATTTCTCATGTATTTTGTGGGAATTTGTGGAGATTTGGTGGGATAATTTTCTAGAATTTGGTCGTGTTTTGAGAAGATGTAGGGAATTTTGTGGTGTTTTTTCTTGAATTTTGTGGGAAACTGTGCTGATTTTATGGGGCGTTTCTGGAATTTGGTCAAGTTTTCAGAAGATTTAGGGAATTTTGTGAGATTTTTCCTGGAATTTTGTTGGATATTAGGGAGATTTTGTGGGATGCTTGTGGAACTTTGGGGGACTTTTCTGGAATTTGGTGAGATTCTGTAGAGAACTGACGAATTATCAGGGATTTTTCATGTATTCTGTGGGAATTTGTGGAGAAATGGTGGGATATTTTTCTAGAATTTTGTCGTGTTTTGAGAAGATTTAGAGAATTTTGTGGGATTTTTCCTGGAATTTTGTTGGATATTGAGGAGATTTTGTGGGATGTTTGTGGAACTTTGAGGGACTTTTCTGGAATTTGGTGAGATTCTGTAGAGAACTGACGAATTATCAGGGATTTTTCATGTATTCTGTGGGAATTTGTGGAGATTTGGTGGGATTTTTCTGGAATTTGGCCGTGTTTTGAGAAGATTTAGAGAATTTTGTGGGATTTTTCTTGAATTTTGTTGGATATTGAGGAGATTTTGAGGGATGTTTGTGGAACTTTGAGGGACTTTTCTGGAATTTGGTGAGATTCTGTAGAGAACTGATGAATTATCAGGGATTTTTGACGTATTCTGTGGGAATTTGTGGAGATTCTGTGGGATTTTTCTGGAATTTGGTGGGCCTTTTCACCAACTTTGTGTGGTTTTGAGGAGACTTGAAGAATTTTGAGGAATTTTTCTTAGATTTTGTGGAAACTTGTGGAGGTTTTGTGGGATTTTTGTGTGATTTTGTGGGATATTGAGGCGATTTCGGGATCTTGAGGCATTTCTCATGTATTTTGTGGGAATTTGTGGAGATTTGGTGGGACATTTTTCTAGAATTTGGTCGTGTTTTGAGAAGATTTAGGGAATTTTGTGGGATTTTTCTTGAATTTTGTGGGATATTGAGGAGATTTTGTGGGATGTTTGTGGAATTTGGTGGGGCTTTTCAAGAATTTTGTGGTATTTTGAAAAGATTTAGGGAATTTTGTGGTGTTTTTTCTTGAATTTTGTGGGAAACTGTGCTGATTTTATGGGGCGTTTCTGGAATTTGGTCGAGTGTTCAGAAGATTTAGGGATTTTTGTGGGATTTTTGTGGGATGTTCTGGGGATTGGTAGAGATTTTGTGGGACATTCCTGTGAATTGGTAGGGTTTTGAAATGATTTAGGGAGTTTTGTGGGACTTCTCTGGAATTTTGTGGGGTTTTTCTGGAATTGTGTGGGATTCTGAGGAGACTTGAAGAATTTTGAGGAATTTGATTTAGATTTTTGTGGGAATTTGTGGAGATTCTGTGGGATTTTTCTGGAATTTGGTGGGCCTTTTCACAAACTTTGTGTGGTTTTGAGGAGACTTGAAGAATTTTGAGGAATTTTTCTTAGATTTTGTGGAAACTTGTGGAGGTTTTGTCGGATTTTTGTGTGATTTTGTGGGATATTGAGGCGATTTAGGGATCTTGAGGCATTTCTCATGTATTTTGTGGGAATTTGTGGAGATTTGGTGGGATATTTTTCTAGAATTTGGTCGTGTTTTGAGAAGATTTAGGGAATTTTGTGGGATTTTTCCTGGAATTTTGTTGGATACTGGGGAGATTTTGTGGGATGTTTGTGGAACTTTGAGGGACTTTTCTGGAATTTGGTGAGATTCTGTAGAGAACTGACGAATTATCAGGGATTTTTCATGTATTCTGTGGGAATTTGTGGAGATTCTGTGGGATTTTTCTGGAATTTGGTAGAGTTTTGAGAAGATTTAGGGAATTTTGTGTGACTTTTCTGGGATTTTGTTGGATATTGAGGACATTTTGTGGGATGTTTCTGGAATTTGGTGGGGCTTTTCAGGAATTTTGTGGTATTTTGAAAAGATTTAGGGAATTTTGTGGTGTTTTTTCTTGAATTTTGTGGGAAACTGTGCTGATTTTATGGGGCGTTTCAGGAATTTGGTCGAGTTTTCAGAAGATTTAGGGATTTTTGTGGGATTTCTGTGGGATGTTCTGGGAATTGGTGGAGATTTTGTGGGACATTCCTGTGAATTGGTAGGGTTTTGAAATGATTTAGGGAGTTTTGTGGGACTTCTCTGGAATTTTGTGGGGTTTTTCTGGAATTGTGTGGTTTTGAGGAGACTTGAAGAATTTTGAGGAATTTGTTTTAGATTTTGTGGGAATTTGTGGAGAATCTGTGGGATTTTTCTGGAATTTGGTGGGTCTTTTCACAAACTTTGTGTGGTTTTGAGGAGACTTGAAGAATTTTGAGGAATTTTTCTTAGATTTGTGGAAACTTGTAGAGGTTTTGTGGGATTTTTGTGGGATTTTGTGGGATATTGAGGCGATTTCGGGATCTTGAGGGATTTTTCATGTATTTTGTGGGATTTTGTGGAGATTTGGTGGGACATTTTTCTAGAATTTAGTCATGTTTTGAGAAGATTTAGGGAATTTTGTGTGATTTTTCTGGGATTTTGTTGTATATTGGGGAGATTTTGTGGGATGTTTGTGGAACTTTGAGAGACTTTTCTGGAATTTGGTGAGATTCTGTAGAGAACTGACGAATTATCAGGGGTATTTTCATGTATTCTGTGGGAATTTGTGGAGATTCGGTGGGATTTTTGTGGATTTTGGCCATGTTTTGAGAAGATTTAGGGAATTTTGTGGGATTTTTCCTGGAATTTTATTGGATACCGGGGAGATTTTGTGGGATGTTTGTGGAACATTGAGGGACTTTTCTGGAATTTGGTGAGATTCTGTAGAGAACTGACGAATTATCAGGGATTTTTCATGTATTCTGTGGGAATTTTTGGAGATTCTGTGGGATTTTTCTGGAATTTGGTAGAGTTTTGAGAAGATTTAGGGAATTTTGTGTGACTTTTCTGGGATTTTTTGGGTATTGAGGAAATTTTGTGGGATGTTTCGGGAATTTGGTGGGGCTTTTCAAGAATTTTGTGGTATTTTGAAAAGATTTATGGAATTTTGTGGTGTTTTTACTTGAATTTTGTGGGAAACTGTGCTGATTTTATGGGGCGTTTCTGGAATTTGGTCGAGTTTTCAGAAGATTTAGGCATTTTTGTGGGATTTCTGTGGGATGTTCTGGGAATTGGTGGAGATTTTGTGGGACATTCCTGTGAATTGGTAGGGTTTTGAAATGATTTAGGGAGTTTTGTGGGACTTCTCTGGAATTTTGTGTGTTTTTTATGGAATTGTGTGGGATTCTGAGGAGACTTGAAGAATTTTGAGGAATTTGTTTTAGATTTTGTGGGAATTTGTGGAGAATCTGTGGGATTTTACTGGAATTTGGTGGACCTTTTCAAGGACTTTGTGTGGTTTTGAGGAGACTTGAAGACTTTTGAGGAATTTTTCTTAGATTTTGTGGAAACTTGTGGAGGTTTTGTGGGATTTTTGTGGAATTTTGTGGGATATTGAGGCGATTTCGGGATCTTGAGGGATTTCTCATGTATTTTGTGGGAATTTGTGGAGATTTGGTGGGATATTTTTCTAGAATTTGGTTGTGTTTTGAGAAGATTTAGGGTATTTTGTGTAATTTTTCTTGAATTTTGTGGGATATTGAGGAGATTTTGTGGGTGGTTTGTGGAACTTTGAGGGACTTTTCTGGAATTTGGTGAGATTCTGTAGAGAACTGACAAATTATCAGGGATTTTTCATGTATTCTGTGGGAATTTGTGGAGATTCTGTGGGATTTTTGTGGATTTTGGCCGTGTTTTGAGAAGATTTAGGGAATTTTGTGTGATTTTTCTGGGATTTTGTTGGGTATTGAGGACATTTTGTGGGATGTTTCTGGAATTTGGTGGGGCTTTTCAAGAATTTTGTGGTATTTTGAAAAGATTTAGGGAATTTTGTGGTGTTTTTTCTTGAATTTTGTGGGAAACTGTGCTGATTTTATGGGGCGTTTCTGGAATTTGGTCGAGTTTTCAGAAGATTTAGGGATTTTTGTGAGATTTTTTTGGGATGTTCTGGGAATTGGTGGAGATTTTGTGGGACATTCCTGTGAATTGGTAGGGTTTTAAAATGATTTATGGAGTTTTGTGGGACTTCTCTGGAATTTGGTGGGGTTTTTCTGGAATATTGTGGGATTCTGAGGAGACTTGAAGAATTTTGAGGAATTTGATTTAGATTTTTGTGGGAATTTGTGGAGATTCTGTGGGATGTTTTCAGAATTTGGTAGGCCTTATCACGAACTTTGTGTGGTTTTGAGGAGACTTGAAGAATTTTGAGGAATTTTTCTTAGATTTTGTGGAAACTTGTGGAGGTTTTGTGGGATTTTTGTGTGATTTTGTGGGATATTGAGGCGATTTAGGGATCTTGAGGGATTTTTCATGTATTCTGTGGGAATTTGTGGAGATTTGGTGGGATATTTTTCTAGAATTTGGTCGTGTTTTGAGAAGATTTAGGGAATTTTGTGGGATTTTTCCTGGAATTTTGTTGGATATTAGGGAGATTTTGTGGGATGTTTGTGGAACTTTGAGGGACTTTTTAGGAATTTGGTGAGATTCTGTAGAGAACTGACGAATTATCAGGGATTTGTCATGTATTCTGTGGGAATTTGTGGAGATTCTGTGGGATTTTTCTGGAATTTGGTAGAGTTTTGAGAAGATTTAGGGAATTTTGTGGGACTTTTCTGGGATTTTGTTGGATATTGAGGACATTTTGTGGGATGTTTCTGGAATTTGGTGGGGCTTTTCAAGAATTTTGTGGTATTTTGAAAAGGTTTAGGGAATTTTGTGGTGTTTTTTCTTGAATTTTGTGGGAAACTGTGCTGATTTTATGGGGCGTTTCTGGAATTTGGTCGAGTTTTCAGAAGTGTTAGGGATTTTTGTGAGATTTTTGTGGGATGTTTGTGGAACTTTGAGGGACTTTTCTGGAATTTGGTGAGATTCTGTAGAGATCTGACGAATTATCAGGGATTTTTCATGTATTCTGTGGGAATTTGTGGAGATTTGGTGGGATTTTTCTGGAATTTGGTAGAGTTTTGAGAAGATTTAGGGAATTTTGTGGTGTTTTTTCTTGAATTTTGTGGGAAACTGTGCTGATTTTTTGGGGCGTTTCTGGAATTTGGTCAAGTTTTCGAAGATTTAGGGAATTGTGTGAGATTTTTCCTGGAATTTTTTTGGATATTAGGGAGATTTTGTGGGATGCTTGTGGAACTTTGGGGGACTTTTCTGGTATTTGGTGAGATTCTGTAGAGAACTGACGAATTATCAGGGATTTTTCATGTATTCTGTGGGAATTTGTGGAGATTCTGTGGGATTTTTGTGGATTTTGGCCGTGTTTTGAGAAGATTTAGGGAATTTTGTGTGACTTTTCTGGGATTTTTTGGGTATTGAGGAAATTTTGTGGGATGTTTCGGGAATTTGGTGGGGCTTTTCAAGAATTTTGTGGTATTTTGAAAAGATTTATGGAATTTTGTGGTGTTTTTACTTGAATTTTGTGGGAAACTGTGCTGATTTTATGGGACGTTTCTGGAATTTGGTCGAGTTTTCAGAAGATTTAGGCATTTTTGTGGGATTTCTGTGGGATGTTCTGGGAATTGGTGGAGATTTTGTGGGACATTCCTGTGAATTGGTAGGGTTTTGAAATGATTTAGGGAGTTTTGTGGGACTTCTCTGGAATTTTGTGTGTTTTTTATGGAATTGTGTGGGATTCTGAGGAGACTTGAAGAATTTTGAGGAATTTGTTTTAGATTTTGTGGGAATTTGTGGAGAATCTGTGGGATTTTACTGGAATTTGGTGGACCTTTTCAAGGACTTTGTGTGGTTTTGAGGAGACTTGAAGACTTTTGAGGAATTTTTCTTAGATTTTGTGGAAACTTGTGGAGGTTTTGTGGGATTTTTGTGGAATTTTGTGGGATATTGAGGCGATTTCGGGATCTTGAGGGATTTCTCATGTATTTTGTGGGAATTTGTGGAGATTTGGTGGGATATTTTTCTAGAATTTGGTTGTGTTTTGAGAAGATTTAGGGTATTTTGTGTAATTTTTCTTGAATTTTGTGGGATATTGAGGAGATTTTGTGGGTGGTTTGTGGAACTTTGAGGGACTTTTCTGGAATTTGGTGAGATTCTGTAGAGAACTGACAAATTATCAGGGATTTTTCATGTATTCTGTGGGAATTTGTGGAGATTCTGTGGGATTTTTGTGGATTTTGGCCGTGTTTTGAGAAGATTTAGGGAATTTTGTGTGATTTTTCTGGGATTTTGTTGGGTATTGAGGACATTTTGTGGGATGTTTCTGGAATTTGGTGGGGCTTTTCAAGAATTTTGTGGTATTTTGAAAAGATTTAGGGAATTTTGTGGTGTTTTTTCTTGAATTTTGTGGGAAACTGTGCTGATTTTATGGGGCGTTTCTGGAATTTGGTCGAGTTTTCAGAAGATTTAGGGATTTTTGTGAGATTTTTTTGGGATGTTCTGGGAATTGGTGGAGATTTTGTGGGACATTCCTGTGAATTGGTAGGGTTTTAAAATGATTTATGGAGTTTTGTGGGACTTCTCTGGAATTTGGTGGGGTTTTTCTGGAATATTGTGGGATTCTGAGGAGACTTGAAGAATTTTGAGGAATTTGATTTAGATTTTTGTGGGAATTTGTGGAGATTCTGTGGGATGTTTTCAGAATTTGGTAGGCCTTATCACGAACTTTGTGTGGTTTTGAGGAGACTTGAAGAATTTTGAGGAATTTTTCTTAGATTTTGTGGAAACTTGTGGAGGTTTTGTGGGATTTTTGTGTGATTTTGTGGGATATTGAGGCGATTTAGGGATCTTGAGGGATTTTTCATGTATTCTGTGGGATTTTGTGGAGATTTGGTGGGACATTTTTCTAGAATTTGGTCGTGTTTTGAGAAGATTTAGGGAATTTTGTGGGATTTTTCCTGGAATTTTGTTGGATATTAGGGAGATTTTGTGGGATGTTTGTGGAACTTTGAGGGACTTTTTAGGAATTTGGTGAGATTCTGTAGAGAACTGACGAATTATCAGGGATTTGTCATGTATTCTGTGGGAATTTGTGGAGATTCTGTGGGATTTTTCTGGAATTTGGTAGAGTTTTGAGAAGATTTAGGGAATTTTGTGGGACTTTTCTGGGATTTTGTTGGATATTGAGGACATTTTGTGGGATGTTTCTGGAATTTGGTGGGGCTTTTCAAGAATTTTGTGGTATTTTGAAAAGGTTTAGGGAATTTTGTGGTGTTTTTTCTTGAATTTTGTGGGAAACTGTGCTGATTTTATGGGGCGTTTCTGGAATTTGGTCGAGTTTTCAGAAGTGTTAGGGATTTTTGTGAGATTTTTGTGGGATGTTTGTGGAACTTTGAGGGACTTTTCTGGAATTTGGTGAGATTCTGTAGAGAACTGACGAATTATCAGGGATTTTTCATGTATTCTGTGGGAATTTGTGGAGATTTGGTGGGATTTTTCTGGAATTTGGTAGAGTTTTGAGAAGATTTAGGGAATTTTGTGGTGTTTTTTCTTGAATTTTGTGGGAAACTGTGCTGATTTTTTGGGGCGTTTCTGGAATTTGGTCAAGTTTTCGAAGATTTAGGGAATTGTGTGAGATTTTTCCTGGAATTTTTTTGGATATTAGGGAGATTTTGTGGGATGCTTGTGGAACTTTGGGGGACTTTTCTGGTATTTGGTGAGATTCTGTAGAGAACTGACGAATTATCAGGGATTTTTCATGTATTCTGTGGGAATTTGTGGAGATTCTGTGGGATTTTTGTGGATTTTGGCCGTGTTTTGAGAAGATTTAGGGAATTTTGTGTGATTTTTCTGGGATTTTGTTGGATATTGAGGACATTTTGTGGGATGTTTCTGGAATTTGGTGGGGCTTTTCAAGAATTTTGTGGTATTTTGAAAAGGTTTAGGGAATTTTGTGGTGTTTTTTCTTGAATTTTGTGGGAAACTGTGCTGATTTTATGGGGCGTTTCTGGAATTTGGTCGAGTTTTCAGAAGATTTAGGGATTTTTGTGAGATTTTTGTGGGATGTTCTGGGAATTGGTAGAGATTTTGTGGGACATTCCTGTGAATTGGTAGGGTTTTGAAATGATTTAGGGAGTTTTGTGGGACTTCTCTGGAATTTTGTGGGGTTTTTCTGGAATTGTGTGGGATTCTGAGGAGACTTGAAGAATTTTGAGGAATTTGATTTAGATTTTTGTGGGAATTTGTGGAGATTCTGTGGGATTTTTCTGGAATTTGGTGGGCCTTTTCACAAACTTTGTGTGGTTTTGAGGAGACTTGAAGAATTTTGAGGAATTTTTCTTAGATTTTGTGGAAACTTGTGGAGGTTTTGTGGGATTTTTGTGTGATTTTGTGGGATATTGAGGCGATTTAGGGATCTTGAGGGATTTCTCATGTATTTTGTGGGAATTTGTGGAGATTTGGTGGGATATTTTTCTAGAATTTGGTCGTGTTTTGAGAAGATTTAGGGAATTTTCTGGGATTTTTCCTGGAATTTTGTTGGATATTAGGGAGATTTTGTGGGATGTTTGTGGAACTTTGAGGGACTTTTTAGGAGTTTGGTGAGATTCTGTAGAGAACTGACGAATTATCAGGGATTTTTCATGTATTCTGTGGGAATTTGTGGAGATTCTGTGGGAATTTTCTGGAATTTGGTAGAGTTTTGAGAAGATTTAGGGAATTTTGTGGGACTTTTCTGGGATTTTGTTGGATATTGAGGACATTTTGTGGGATGTTTCTGGAATTTGGTGGGGCTTTTCAAGAATTTTGTGGTATTTTGAAAAGATTTAGGGAATTTTGTGGTGTTTTTTCTTGAATTTTGTGGGAAACTGTGCTGATTTTATGGGGCATTTCTGGAATTTGGTCAAGTTTTCAGAAGATTTAGGGAATTGTGTGAGATTTTTCCTGGAATTTTTTTGGATATTAGGGAGATTTTGTGGGATGCTTGTGGAACTTTGGGGGACTTTTCTGGTATTTGGTGAGATTCTGTAGAGAACTGACGAATTATCAGGGATTTTTCATGTATTCTTAGGGAATTTGTGGAGATTCTGTGGGATTTTTGTGGATTTTGGCCGTGTTTTGAGAAGATTTAGGGAATTTTGTGTGATTTTTCTGGGATTTTGTTGTATATTGGGGAGATTTTGTGGGATGTTTGTGGAACTTTGAGGGACTTTTTAGGAATTTGGTGAGATTCTGTAGAGAACTGACGAATTATCAGGGATTTGTCATGTATTCTGTGGGAATTTGTGGAGATTCTGTGGGATTTTTCTGGAATTTGGTAGAGTTTTGAGAAGATTTAGGGAATTTTGTGGGACTTCTCTGGAATTTTGTTGGATATTGAGGACATTTTGTGGGATGTTTCTGGAATTTGGTGGGCCTTTTCAAGGACTTTGTGTGGATTTGAGGAGACTTGAAGACTTTTGAGGAATTTTTCTTAGATTTTGTGGAAACTTGTGGAGGTTTTGTGGGATTTTTGTGGAATTTTGTGGGATATTGAGGCGATTTCGGGATCTTGAGGGATTTCTCATGTATTTTGTGGGAATTTGTGGAGATTTGGTGGGATATTTTTCTAGAATTTGGTTGTGTTTTGAGAAGATTTAGGGTATTTTGTGTAATTTTTCTTGAATTTTGTGGGATATTGAGGAGATTTTGTGGGTGGTTTGTGGAACTTTGAGGGACTTTTCTGGAATTTGGTGAGATTCTGTAGAGAACTGACAAATTATCAGGGATTTTTCATGTATTCTGTGGGAATTTGTGGAGATTCTGTGGGATTTTTGTGGATTTTGGCCGTGTTTTGAGAAGATTTAGGGAATTTTGTGTGATTTTTCTGGGATTTTGTTGGGTATTGAGGACATTTTGTGGGATGTTTCTGGAATTTGGTGGGGCTTTTCAAGAATTTTGTGGTATTTTGAAAAGATTTAGGGAATTTTGTGGTGTTTTTTCTTGAATTTTGTGGGAAACTGTGCTGATTTTATGGGGCGTTTCTGGAATTTGGTCGAGTTTTCAGAAGATTTAGGGATTTTTGTGAGATTTTTTTGGGATGTTCTGGGAATTGGTGGAGATTTTGTGGGACATTCCTGTGAATTGGTAGGGTTTTAAAATGATTTATGGAGTTTTGTGGGACTTCTCTGGAATTTGGTGGGGTTTTTCTGGAATATTGTGGGATTCTGAGGAGACTTGAAGAATTTTGAGGAATTTGATTTAGATTTTTGTGGGAATTTGTGGAGATTCTGTGGGATTTTTCTGGAATTTGGTGGGCCTTTTCACAAACTTTGTGTGGTTTTGAGGAGACTTGAAGAATTTTGAGGAATTTTTCTTAGATTTTGTGGAAACTTGTGGAGGTTTTGTGGGATTTTTGTGTGATTTTGTGGGATATTGAGGCGATTTAGGGATCTTGAGGGATTTCTCATGTATTTTGTGGGAATTTGTGGAGATTTGGTGGGATATTTTTCTAGAATTTGGTCGTGTTTTGAGAAGATTTAGGGAATTTTCTGGGATTTTTCCTGGAATTTTGTTGGATATTAGGGAGATTTTGTGGGATGTTTGTGGAACTTTGAGGGACTTTTTAGGAGTTTGGTGAGATTCTGTAGAGAACTGACGAATTATCAGGGATTTTTCATGTATTCTGTGGGAATTTGTGGAGATTCTGTGGGAATTTTCTGGAATTTGGTAGAGTTTTGAGAAGATTTAGGGAATTTTGTGGGACTTTTCTGGGATTTTGTTGGATATTGAGGACATTTTGTGGGATGTTTCTGGAATTTGGTGGGGCTTTTCAAGAATTTTGTGGTATTTTGAAAAGATTTAGGGAATTTTGTGGTGTTTTTTCTTGAATTTTGTGGGAAACTGTGCTGATTTTATGGGGCGTTTCTGGAATTTGGTCGAGTTTTCAGAAGATTTAGGGATTTTTGTGAGATTTTTTTGGGATGTTCTGGGAATTGGTGGAGATTTTGTGGGACATTCCTGTGAATTGGTAGGGTTTTAAAATGATTTATGGAGTTTTGTGGGACTTCTCTGGAATTTGGTGGGGTTTTTCTGGAATATTGTGGGATTCTGAGGAGACTTGAAGAATTTTGAGGAATTTGATTTAGATTTTTGTGGGAATTTGTGGAGATTCTGTGGGATGTTTTCAGAATTTGGTAGGCCTTATCACGAACTTTGTGTGGTTTTGAGGAGACTTGAAGAATTTTGAGGAATTTTTCTTAGATTTTGTGGAAACTTGTGGAGGTTTTGTGGGATTTTTGTGTGATTTTGTGGGATATTGAGGCGATTTAGGGATCTTGAGGGATTTTTCATGTATTCTGTGGGAATTTGTGGAGATTTGGTGGGATATTTTTCTAGAATTTGGTCGTGTTTTGAGAAGATTTAGGGAATTTTGTGGGATTTTTCCTGGAATTTTGTTGGATATTAGGGAGATTTTGTGGGATGTTTGTGGAACTTTGAGGGACTTTTTAGGAATTTGGTGAGATTCTGTAGAGAACTGACGAATTATCAGGGATTTGTCATGTATTCTGTGGGAATTTGTGGAGATTCTGTGGGATTTTTCTGGAATTTGGTAGAGTTTTGAGAAGATTTAGGGAATTTTGTGGGACTTTTCTGGGATTTTGTTGGATATTGAGGACATTTTGTGGGATGTTTCTGGAATTTGGTGGGGCTTTTCAAGAATTTTGTGGTATTTTGAAAAGGTTTAGGGAATTTTGTGGTGTTTTTTCTTGAATTTTGTGGGAAACTGTGCTGATTTTATGGGGCGTTTCTGGAATTTGGTCGAGTTTTCAGAAGTGTTAGGGATTTTTGTGAGATTTTTGTGGGATGTTTGTGGAACTTTGAGGGACTTTTCTGGAATTTGGTGAGATTCTGTAGAGAACTGACGAATTATCAGGGATTTTTCATGTATTCTGTGGGAATTTGTGGAGATTTGGTGGGATTTTTCTGGAATTTGGTAGAGTTTTGAGAAGATTTAGGGAATTTTGTGGTGTTTTTTCTTGAATTTTGTGGGAAACTGTGCTGATTTTTTGGGGCGTTTCTGGAATTTGGTCAAGTTTTCGAAGATTTAGGGAATTGTGTGAGATTTTTCCTGGAATTTTTTTGGATATTAGGGAGATTTTGTGGGATGCTTGTGGAACTTTGGGGGACTTTTCTGGTATTTGGTGAGATTCTGTAGAGAACTGACGAATTATCAGGGATTTTTCATGTATTCTGTGGGAATTTGTGGAGATTCTGTGGGATTTTTGTGGATTTTGGCCGTGTTTTGAGAAGATTTAGGGAATTTTGTGTGATTTTTCTGGGATTTTGTTGGATATTGAGGACATTTTGTGGGATGTTTCTGGAATTTGGTGGGGCTTTTCAAGAATTTTGTGGTATTTTGAAAAGGTTTAGGGAATTTTGTGGTGTTTTTTCTTGAATTTTGTGGGAAACTGTGCTGATTTTATGGGGCGTTTCTGGAATTTGGTCGAGTTTTCAGAAGATTTAGGGATTTTTGTGAGATTTTTGTGGGATGTTCTGGGAATTGGTAGAGATTTTGTGGGACATTCCTGTGAATTGGTAGGGTTTTGAAATGATTTAGGGAGTTTTGTGGGACTTCTCTGGAATTTTGTGGGGTTTTTCTGGAATTGTGTGGGATTCTGAGGAGACTTGAAGAATTTTGAGGAATTTGATTTAGATTTTTGTGGGAATTTGTGGAGATTCTGTGGGATTTTTCTGGAATTTGGTGGGCCTTTTCACAAACTTTGTGTGGTTTTGAGGAGACTTGAAGAATTTTGAGGAATTTTTCTTAGATTTTGTGGAAACTTGTGGAGGTTTTGTGGGATTTTTGTGTGATTTTGTGGGATATTGAGGCGATTTAGGGATCTTGAGGGATTTCTCATGTATTTTGTGGGAATTTGTGGAGATTTGGTGGGATATTTTTCTAGAATTTGGTCGTGTTTTGAGAAGATTTAGGGAATTTTCTGGGATTTTTCCTGGAATTTTGTTGGATATTAGGGAGATTTTGTGGGATGTTTGTGGAACTTTGAGGGACTTTTTAGGAGTTTGGTGAGATTCTGTAGAGAACTGACGAATTATCAGGGATTTTTCATGTATTCTGTGGGAATTTGTGGAGATTCTGTGGGAATTTTCTGGAATTTGGTAGAGTTTTGAGAAGATTTAGGGAATTTTGTGGGACTTTTCTGGGATTTTGTTGGATATTGAGGACATTTTGTGGGATGTTTCTGGAATTTGGTGGGGCTTTTCAAGAATTTTGTGGTATTTTGAAAAGATTTAGGGAATTTTGTGGTGTTTTTTCTTGAATTTTGTGGGAAACTGTGCTGATTTTATGGGGCATTTCTGGAATTTGGTCAAGTTTTCAGAAGATTTAGGGAATTGTGTGAGATTTTTCCTGGAATCTTTTTGGATATTAGGGAGATTTTGTGGGATGCTTGTGGAACTTTGTGGGACTTTTCTGGTATTTGGTGAGATTCTGTAGAGAACTGACGAATTATCAGGGATTTTTCATGTATTCTTAGGGAATTTGTGGAGATTCTGTGGGATTTTTGTGGATTTTGGCCGTGTTTTGAGAAGATTTAGGGAATTTTGTGTGATTTTTCTGGGATTTTGTTGTATATTGGGGAGATTTTGTGGGATGTTTGTGGAACTTTGAGGGACTTTTTAGGAATTTGGTGAGATTCTGTAGAGAACTGACGAATTATCAGGGATTTGTCATGTATTCTGTGGGAATTTGTGGAGATTCTGTGGGATTTTTCTGGAATTTGGTAGAGTTTTGAGAAGATTTAGGGAATTTTGTGGGACTTCTCTGGGATTTTGTTGGATATTGAGGACATTTTGTGGGATGTTTCTGGAATTTGGTGGGCCTTTTCAAGGACTTTGTGTGGATTTGAGGAGACTTGAAGACTTTTGAGGAATTTTTCTTAGATTTTGTGGAAACTTGTGGAGGTTTTGTGGGATTTTTGTGGAATTTTGTGGGATATTGAGGCGATTTCGGGATCTTGAGGGATTTCTCATGTATTTTGTGGGAATTTGTGGAGATTTGGTGGGATATTTTTCTAGAATTTGGTTGTGTTTTGAGAAGATTTAGGGTATTTTGTGTAATTTTTCTTGAATTTTGTGGGATATTGAGGAGATTTTGTGGGTGGTTTGTGGAACTTTGAGGGACTTTTCTGGAATTTGGTGAGATTCTGTAGAGAACTGACAAATTATCAGGGATTTTTCATGCATTCTGTGGGAATTTGTGGAGATTCTGTGGGATTTTTGTGGATTTTGGCCGTGTTTTGAGAAGACTTAGGGAATTTTGTGGGACTTTTCTGGGATTTTGTTGGGTATTGAGGACATTTTGTGGGATGTTTCTGGAATTTGGTGGGGCTTTTCAAGAATTTTGTGGTATTTTGAAAAGATTTAGGGAATTTTGTGGTGTTTTTTCTTGAATTTTGTGGGAAACTGTGCTGATTTTATGGGGCGTTTCAGGAATTTGGTCGAGTTTTCAGAAGATTTAGGCATTTTTGTGGGATTTTTGTGGGATGTTCTGGGAATTGGTGGAGATTTTGTGGGACATTCCTGTGAATTGGTAGGGTTTTGAAATGATTTAGGGAGTTTTGTGGGACTTCTCTGGAATTTTGTGGGGTTTTTCTGGAATTGTGTGGTTTTGAGGAGACTTGAAGAATTTTGAGGAATTTGTTTTAGATTTTGTGGGAATTTGTGGAGAATCTGTGGGATTTTTCTGGAATTTGGTGGGTCTTTTCACAAACTTTGTGTGGTTTTGAGGAGACTTGAAGAATTTTGAGGAATTTTTCTTAGATTTGTGGAAACTTGTAGAGGTTTTGTGTGATTTTTGTGGGATTTTGTGGGATATTGAGGCGATTTCGGGATCTTGAGGGATTTTTCATGTATTTTGTGGGATTTTGTGGAGATTTGGTGGGACATTTTTCTAGAATTTAGTCGTGTTTTGAGAAGATTTAGGGAATTTTGTGGGATTTTTCTGGGATTTTGTTGGGTATTGAGGACATTTTGTGGGATGTTTCTGGAATTTGGTGGGGCTTTTCAGGAATTTTGTGGTATTTTGAAAAGATTTAGGGAATTTTGTGGTGTTTTTTCTTGAATTTTGTGGGAAACTGTGCTGATTTTATGGGGCGTTTCTGGAATTTGGTCGAGTTTTCAGAAGATTTAGGGATTTTTGTGGGATTTTTGTGGGATGTTCTGGGAATTGGTGGAGATTTTGTGGGACATTCCTGTGAATTGGTAGGGTTTTGAAATGATTTAGGGAGTTTTGTGGGACTTCTCTGGAATTTTGTGTGTTTTTTATGGAATTGTGTGGGATTCTGAGGAGACTTGAAGAATTTTGAGGAATTTGATTTAGATTTTGTGGGAATTTGTGGAGAATCTGTGGGATTTTACTGGAATTTGGTGGGCCTTTTCAAGGACTTTGTGTGGTTTTGAGGAGACTTGAAGAATTTTGAGGAATTTTTCTTAGATTTTGTGGAAACTTGTAGAGGTTTTGTGTGATTTTTGTGGGATTTTGTGGGATATTGAGGCGATTTCGGGATCTTGAGGGATTTTTCATGTATTTTGTGGGATTTTGTGGAGATTTGGTGGGATATTTTTCTAGAATTTAGTCGTGTTTTGAGAAGATTTAGGGAATTTTGTGTGATTTTTCTGGGATTTTGTTGTATATTGGGGAGATTTTGTGGGATGTTTGTGGAACTTTGAGGGACTTTTCTGGAATTTGGTGAGATTCTGTAGAGAACTGACGAATTATCAGGGGTATTTTCATGTATTCTGTGGGAATTTGTGGAGATTCGGTGGGATTTTTGTGGATTTTGGCCGTGTTTTGAGAACATTTAGGGAATTTTGTGGGATTTTTCCTGGAATTTTATTGGATTCCGGGGAGATTTTGTGGGATGTTTGTGGAACTTTGAGGGACTTTTTAGGAATTTGGTGAGATTCTGTAGAGAACTGACGAATTATCAGGGATTTGTCATGTATTCTGTGGGAATTTGTGGAGATTCTGTGGGATTTTTCTGGAATTTGGTAGAGTTTTGAGAAGATTTAGGGAATTTTGTGGGACTTCTCTGGGATTTTGTTGGATATTGAGGACATTTTGTGGGATGTTTCTGGAATATGGTGGGCCTTTTCAAGGACTTTGTGTGGATTTGAGGAGACTTGAAGACTTTTGAGGAATTTTTCTTAGATTTTGTGGAAACTTGTGGAGGTTTTGTGGGATTTTTGTGGAATTTTGTGGGATATTGAGGCGATTTCGGGATCTTGAGGGATTTCTCATGTATTTTGTGGGAATTTGTGGAGATTTGGTGGGATATTTTTCTAGAATTTGGTTGTGTTTTGAGAAGATTTAGGGTATTTTGTGTAATTTTTCTGGGATTTTGTTGGGTATTGAGGACATTTTGTGGGATGTTTCTGGAATTTGGTGGGGCTTTTCAAGAATTTTGTGGTATTTTGAAAAGATTTAGGGAATTTTGTGGTGTTTTTTCTTGAATTTTGTGGGAAACTGTGCTGATTTTATGGGGCGTTTCTGGAATTTGGTCGAGTTTTCAGAAGATTTAGGGATTTTTGTGAGATTTTTGTGGGATGTTCTGGGAATTGGTAGAGATTTTGTGGGACATTCCTGTGAATTGGTAGGGTTTTGAAATGATTTAGGGAGTTTTGTGGGACTTCTCTGGAATTTGGTGGGGTTTTTCTGGAATTGTGTGGGATTCTGAGGAGACTTGAAGAATTTTGAGGAATTTGTTTTAGATTTTTGTGGGAATTTGTGGAGATTCTGTGGGATTTTTTCAGAATTTGGTGGGCCTTATCACGAACTTTGTGTGGTTTTGAGGAGACTTGAAGAATTTTGAGGAATTTTTCTTAGATTTTGTGGAAACTTGTGGAGGTTTTGTGGGATTTTTGTGTGATTTTGTGGGATATTGAGGCGATTTAGGGATCTTGAGGGATTTTTCATGTATTCTGTGGGAATTTGTGGAGATTTGGTGGGATATTTTTCTAGGATTTGGTCGTGTTTTGAGAAGATTTAGGGAATTTTGTGGGATTTTTCCTGGAATTTTGTTGGATATTAGGGAGATTTTGTGGGATGTTTGTGGAACTTTGAGGGACTTTTTAGGAATTTGGTGAGATTCTGTAGAGAACTGACGAATTATCAGGGATTTGTCATGTATTCTCTGGGAATTTGTGGAGATTCTGTGGGATTTTTCTGGAATTTGGTAGAGTTTTGAGAAGATTTAGGGAATTTTGTGGGACTTTTCTGGGATTTTGTTGGATATTGAGGACATTTTGTGGGATGTTTCTGGAATTTGGTGGGGCTTTTCAAGAATTTTGTGGTATTTTGAAAAGGTTTAGGGAATTTTGTGGCGTTTTTTCTTGAATTTTGTGGGAAACTGTGCTGATTTTATGGGGCGTTTCTGGAATTTGGTCAAGTTTTCAGAAGATTTAGGGAATTGTGTGAGATTTTTCCTGGAATTTTTTTGGATATTTGGGAGATTTTGTGGGATGCTTGTGGAACTTTGGGGGACTTTTCTGGAATTTGGTGAGATTCTGTAGAGAACTGACGAATTATCAGGGATTTTTCATGTATTCTGTGGGAATTTGTGGAGATTTGGTGGGATTTTTCTAGAATTTGGTAGAGTTTTGAGAAGATTTAGGGAATTTTGTGGTGTTTTTTCTTGAATTTTGTGGGAAACTGTGCTGATTTTATGGGGCGTTTCTGGAATTTGGTCAAGTTTTCGAAGATTTAGGGAATTGTGTGAGATTTTTCCTGGAATTTTTTTGGATATTAGGGAGATTTTGTGGGATGCTTGTGGAACTTTGGGGGACTTTTCTGGTATTTGGTGAGATTCTGTAGAGAACTGACGAATTATCAGGGATTTTTCATGTATTCTGTGGGAATTTGTGGAGATTCTGTGGGATTTTTGTGGATTTTGGCCGTGTTTTGAGAAGATTTAGGGAATTTTGTGTGATTTTTCTGGGATTTTGTTGGATATTGAGGACATTTTGTGGGATGTTTCTGGAATTTGGTGGGGCTTTTCAAGAATTTTGTGGTATTTTGAAAAGGTTTAGGGAATTTTGTGGTGTTTTTTCTTGAATTTTGTGGGAAACTGTGCTGATTTTATGGGGCGTTTCTGGAATTTGGTCGAGTTTTCAGAAGATTTAGGGATTTTTGTGAGATTTTTGTGGGATGTTCTGGGAATTGGTAGAGATTTTGTGGGACATTCCTGTGAATTGGTAGGGTTTTGAAATGATTTAGGGAGTTTTGTGGGACTTCTCTGGAATTTTGTGGGGTTTTTCTGGAATTGTGTGGGATTCTGAGGAGACTTGAAGAATTTTGAGGAATTTGATTTAGATTTTTGTGGGAATTTGTGGAGATTCTGTGGGATTTTTCTGGAATTTGGTGGGCCTTTTCACAAACTTTGTGTGGTTTTGAGGAGACTTGAAGAATTTTGAGGAATTTTTCTTAGATTTTGTGGAAACTTGTAGAGGTTTTGTGTGATTTTTGTGGGATTTTGTGGGATATTGAGGCGATTTCGGGATCTTGAGGGATTTTTCATGTATTTTGTGGGATTTTGTGGAGATTTGGTGGGATATTTTTCTAGAATTTAGTCGTGTTTTGAGAAGATTTAGGGAATTTTGTGTGATTTTTCTGGGATTTTGTTGTATATTGGGGAGATTTTGTGGGATGCTTGTGGAACTTTGGGGGACTTTTCTGGTATTTGGTGAGATTCTGTAGAGAACTGACGAATTATCAGGGGTATTTTCATGTATTCTGTGGGAATTTGTGGAGATTCGGTGGGATTTTTGTGGATTTTGGCCGTGTTTTGAGAACATTTAGGGAATTTTGTGGGATTTTTCCTGGAATTTTATTGGATTCCGGGGAGATTTTGTGGGATGTTTGTGGAACTTTGAGGGACTTTTTAGGAATTTGGTGAGATTCTGTAGAGAACTGACGAATTATCAGGGATTTGTCATGTATTCTGTGGGAATTTGTGGAGATTCTGTGGGATTTTTCTGGAATTTGGTAGAGTTTTGAGAAGATTTAGGGAATTTTGTGGGACTTCTCTGGGATTTTGTTGGATATTGAGGACATTTTGTGGGATGTTTCTGGAATATGGTGGGCCTTTTCAAGGACTTTGTGTGGATTTGAGGAGACTTGAAGACTTTTGAGGAATTTTTCTTAGATTTTGTGGAAACTTGTGGAGGTTTTGTGGGATTTTTGTGGAATTTTGTGGGATATTGAGGCGATTTCGGGATCTTGAGGGATTTCTCATGTATTTTGTGGGAATTTGTGGAGATTTGGTGGGATATTTTTCTAGAATTTGGTTGTGTTTTGAGAAGATTTAGGGTATTTTGTGTAATTTTTCTGGGATTTTGTTGGGTATTGAGGACATTTTGTGGGATGTTTCTGGAATTTGGTGGGGCTTTTCAAGAATTTTGTGGTATTTTGAAAAGATTTAGGGAATTTTGTGGTGTTTTTTCTTGAATTTTGTGGGAAACTGTGCTGATTTTATGGGGCGTTTCTGGAATTTGGTCGAGTTTTCAGAAGATTTAGGGATTTTTGTGAGATTTTTGTGGGATGTTCTGGGAATTGGTAGAGATTTTGTGGGACATTCCTGTGAATTGGTAGGGTTTTGAAATGATTTAGGGAGTTTTGTGGGACTTCTCTGGAATTTGGTGGGGTTTTTCTGGAATTGTGTGGGATTCTGAGGAGACTTGAAGAATTTTGAGGAATTTGTTTTAGATTTTTGTGGGAATTTGTGGAGATTCTGTGGGATTTTTTCAGAATTTGGTGGGCCTTATCACGAACTTTGTGTGGTTTTGAGGAGACTTGAAGAATTTTGAGGAATTTTTCTTAGATTTTGTGGAAACTTGTGGAGGTTTTGTGGGATTTTTGTGTGATTTTGTGGGATATTGAGGCGATTTAGGGATCTTGAGGGATTTTTCATGTATTCTGTGGGAATTTGTGGAGA
The DNA here is from genome assembly GCF_971803275.1 of Cyanistes caeruleus. Lineage (NCBI taxonomy): Eukaryota > Metazoa > Chordata > Aves > Passeriformes > Paridae > Cyanistes > Cyanistes caeruleus. Next base: position 28,045 of record NW_028256067.1, on the reverse strand, counting down.
TTTGGTGGGATATTTTTCTAGGATTTGGTCGTGTTTTGAGAAGATTTAGGGAATTTTGTGGGATTTTTCCTGGAATTTTGTTGGATATTAGGGAGATTTTGTGGGATGTTTGTGGAACTTTGAGGGACTTTTTAGGAATTTGGTGAGATTCTGTAGAGAACTGACGAATTATCAGGGATTTGTCATGTATTCTCTGGGAATTTGTGGAGATTCTGTGGGATTTTTCTGGAATTTGGTAGAGTTTTGAGAAGATTTAGGGAATTTTGTGGGACTTTTCTGGGATTTTGTTGGATATTGAGGACATTTTGTGGGATGTTTCTGGAATTTGGTGGGGCTTTTCAAGAATTTTGTGGTATTTTGAAAAGGTTTAGGGAATTTTGTGGCGTTTTTTCTTGAATTTTGTGGGAAACTGTGCTGATTTTATGGGGCGTTTCTGGAATTTGGTCAAGTTTTCAGAAGATTTAGGGAATTGTGTGAGATTTTTCCTGGAATTTTTTTGGATATTTGGGAGATTTTGTGGGATGCTTGTGGAACTTTGGGGGACTTTTCTGGAATTTGGTGAGATTCTGTAGAGAACTGACGAATTATCAGGGATTTTTCATGTATTCTGTGGGAATTTGTGGAGATTTGGTGGGATTTTTCTAGAATTTGGTAGAGTTTTGAGAAGATTTAGGGAATTTTGTGGTGTTTTTTCTTGAATTTTGTGGGAAACTGTGCTGATTTTATGGGGCGTTTCTGGAATTTGGTCAAGTTTTCGAAGATTTAGGGAATTGTGTGAGATTTTTCCTGGAATTTTTTTGGATATTAGGGAGATTTTGTGGGATGCTTGTGGAACTTTGGGGGACTTTTCTGGTATTTGGTGAGATTCTGTAGAGAACTGACGAATTATCAGGGATTTTTCATGTATTCTGTGGGAATTTGTGGAGATTCTGTGGGATTTTTGTGGATTTTGGCCGTGTTTTGAGAAGATTTAGGGAATTTTGTGTGATTTTTCTGGGATTTTGTTGGATATTGAGGACATTTTGTGGGATGTTTCTGGAATTTGGTGGGGCTTTTCAAGAATTTTGTGGTATTTTGAAAAGGTTTAGGGAATTTTGTGGTGTTTTTTCTTGAATTTTGTGGGAAACTGTGCTGATTTTATGGGGCGTTTCTGGAATTTGGTCGAGTTTTCAGAAGATTTAGGGATTTTTGTGAGATTTTTGTGGGATGTTCTGGGAATTGGTAGAGATTTTGTGGGACATTCCTGTGAATTGGTAGGGTTTTGAAATGATTTAGGGAGTTTTGTGGGACTTCTCTGGAATTTTGTGGGGTTTTTCTGGAATTGTGTGGGATTCTGAGGAGACTTGAAGAATTTTGAGGAATTTGATTTAGATTTTTGTGGGAATTTGTGGAGATTCTGTGGGATTTTTCTGGAATTTGGTGGGCCTTTTCACAAACTTTGTGTGGTTTTGAGGAGACTTGAAGAATTTTGAGGAATTTTTCTTAGATTTTGTGGAAACTTGTGGAGGTTTTGTGGGATTTTTGTGTGATTTTGTGGGATATTGAGGCGATTTAGGGATCTTGAGGGATTTCTCATGTATTTTGTGGGAATTTGTGGAGATTTGGTGGGATATTTTTCTAGAATTTGGTCGTGTTTTGAGAAGATTTAGGGAATTTTCTGGGATTTTTCCTGGAATTTTGTTGGATATTAGGGAGATTTTGTGGGATGTTTGTGGAACTTTGAGGGACTTTTTAGGAGTTTGGTGAGATTCTGTAGAGAACTGACGAATTATCAGGGATTTTTCATGTATTCTGTGGGAATTTGTGGAGATTCTGTGGGAATTTTCTGGAATTTGGTAGAGTTTTGAGAAGATTTAGGGAATTTTGTGGGACTTTTCTGGGATTTTGTTGGATATTGAGGACATTTTGTGGGATGTTTCTGGAATTTGGTGGGGCTTTTCAAGAATTTTGTGGTATTTTGAAAAGATTTAGGGAATTTTGTGGTGTTTTTTCTTGAATTTTGTGGGAAACTGTGCTGATTTTATGGGGCATTTCTGGAATTTGGTCAAGTTTTCAGAAGATTTAGGGAATTGTGTGAGATTTTTCCTGGAATTTTTTTGGATATTAGGGAGATTTTGTGGGATGCTTGTGGAACTTTGGGGGACTTTTCTGGTATTTGGTGAGATTCTGTAGAGAACTGACGAATTATCAGGGATTTTTCATGTATTCTTAGGGAATTTGTGGAGATTCTGTGGGATTTTTGTGGATTTTGGCCGTGTTTTGAGAAGATTTAGGGAATTTTGTGTGATTTTTCTGGGATTTTGTTGTATATTGGGGAGATTTTGTGGGATGTTTGTGGAACTTTGAGGGACTTTTTAGGAATTTGGTGAGATTCTGTAGAGAACTGACGAATTATCAGGGATTTGTCATGTATTCTGTGGGAATTTGTGGAGATTCTGTGGGATTTTTCTGGAATTTGGTAGAGTTTTGAGAAGATTTAGGGAATTTTGTGGGACTTCTCTGGAATTTTGTTGGATATTGAGGACATTTTGTGGGATGTTTCTGGAATTTGGTGGGCCTTTTCAAGGACTTTGTGTGGATTTGAGGAGACTTGAAGACTTTTGAGGAATTTTTCTTAGATTTTGTGGAAACTTGTGGAGGTTTTGTGGGATTTTTGTGGAATTTTGTGGGATATTGAGGCGATTTCGGGATCTTGAGGGATTTCTCATGTATTTTGTGGGAATTTGTGGAGATTTGGTGGGATATTTTTCTAGAATTTGGTTGTGTTTTGAGAAGATTTAGGGTATTTTGTGTAATTTTTCTTGAATTTTGTGGGATATTGAGGAGATTTTGTGGGTGGTTTGTGGAACTTTGAGGGACTTTTCTGGAATTTGGTGAGATTCTGTAGAGAACTGACAAATTATCAGGGATTTTTCATGTATTCTGTGGGAATTTGTGGAGATTCTGTGGGATTTTTGTGGATTTTGGCCGTGTTTTGAGAAGATTTAGGGAATTTTGTGTGATTTTTCTGGGATTTTGTTGGGTATTGAGGACATTTTGTGGGATGTTTCTGGAATTTGGTGGGGCTTTTCAAGAATTTTGTGGTATTTTGAAAAGATTTAGGGAATTTTGTGGTGTTTTTTCTTGAATTTTGTGGGAAACTGTGCTGATTTTATGGGGCGTTTCTGGAATTTGGTCGAGTTTTCAGAAGATTTAGGGATTTTTGTGAGATTTTTTTGGGATGTTCTGGGAATTGGTGGAGATTTTGTGGGACATTCCTGTGAATTGGTAGGGTTTTAAAATGATTTATGGAGTTTTGTGGGACTTCTCTGGAATTTGGTGGGGTTTTTCTGGAATATTGTGGGATTCTGAGGAGACTTGAAGAATTTTGAGGAATTTGATTTAGATTTTTGTGGGAATTTGTGGAGATTCTGTGGGATTTTTCTGGAATTTGGTGGGCCTTTTCACAAACTTTGTGTGGTTTTGAGGAGACTTGAAGAATTTTGAGGAATTTTTCTTAGATTTTGTGGAAACTTGTGGAGGTTTTGTGGGATTTTTGTGTGATTTTGTGGGATATTGAGGCGATTTAGGGATCTTGAGGGATTTCTCATGTATTTTGTGGGAATTTGTGGAGATTTGGTGGGATATTTTTCTAGAATTTGGTCGTGTTTTGAGAAGATTTAGGGAATTTTCTGGGATTTTTCCTGGAATTTTGTTGGATATTAGGGAGATTTTGTGGGATGTTTGTGGAACTTTGAGGGACTTTTTAGGAGTTTGGTGAGATTCTGTAGAGAACTGACGAATTATCAGGGATTTTTCATGTATTCTGTGGGAATTTGTGGAGATTCTGTGGGAATTTTCTGGAATTTGGTAGAGTTTTGAGAAGATTTAGGGAATTTTGTGGGACTTTTCTGGGATTTTGTTGGATATTGAGGACATTTTGTGGGATGTTTCTGGAATTTGGTGGGGCTTTTCAAGAATTTTGTGGTATTTTGAAAAGATTTAGGGAATTTTGTGGTGTTTTTTCTTGAATTTTGTGGGAAACTGTGCTGATTTTATGGGGCGTTTCTGGAATTTGGTCGAGTTTTCAGAAGATTTAGGGATTTTTGTGAGATTTTTTTGGGATGTTCTGGGAATTGGTGGAGATTTTGTGGGACATTCCTGTGAATTGGTAGGGTTTTAAAATGATTTATGGAGTTTTGTGGGACTTCTCTGGAATTTGGTGGGGTTTTTCTGGAATATTGTGGGATTCTGAGGAGACTTGAAGAATTTTGAGGAATTTGATTTAGATTTTTGTGGGAATTTGTGGAGATTCTGTGGGATGTTTTCAGAATTTGGTAGGCCTTATCACGAACTTTGTGTGGTTTTGAGGAGACTTGAAGAATTTTGAGGAATTTTTCTTAGATTTTGTGGAAACTTGTGGAGGTTTTGTGGGATTTTTGTGTGATTTTGTGGGATATTGAGGCGATTTAGGGATCTTGAGGGATTTTTCATGTATTCTGTGGGAATTTGTGGAGATTTGGTGGGATATTTTTCTAGAATTTGGTCGTGTTTTGAGAAGATTTAGGGAATTTTGTGGGATTTTTCCTGGAATTTTGTTGGATATTAGGGAGATTTTGTGGGATGTTTGTGGAACTTTGAGGGACTTTTTAGGAATTTGGTGAGATTCTGTAGAGAACTGACGAATTATCAGGGATTTGTCATGTATTCTGTGGGAATTTGTGGAGATTCTGTGGGATTTTTCTGGAATTTGGTAGAGTTTTGAGAAGATTTAGGGAATTTTGTGGGACTTTTCTGGGATTTTGTTGGATATTGAGGACATTTTGTGGGATGTTTCTGGAATTTGGTGGGGCTTTTCAAGAATTTTGTGGTATTTTGAAAAGGTTTAGGGAATTTTGTGGTGTTTTTTCTTGAATTTTGTGGGAAACTGTGCTGATTTTATGGGGCGTTTCTGGAATTTGGTCGAGTTTTCAGAAGTGTTAGGGATTTTTGTGAGATTTTTGTGGGATGTTTGTGGAACTTTGAGGGACTTTTCTGGAATTTGGTGAGATTCTGTAGAGAACTGACGAATTATCAGGGATTTTTCATGTATTCTGTGGGAATTTGTGGAGATTTGGTGGGATTTTTCTGGAATTTGGTAGAGTTTTGAGAAGATTTAGGGAATTTTGTGGTGTTTTTTCTTGAATTTTGTGGGAAACTGTGCTGATTTTTTGGGGCGTTTCTGGAATTTGGTCAAGTTTTCGAAGATTTAGGGAATTGTGTGAGATTTTTCCTGGAATTTTTTTGGATATTAGGGAGATTTTGTGGGATGCTTGTGGAACTTTGGGGGACTTTTCTGGTATTTGGTGAGATTCTGTAGAGAACTGACGAATTATCAGGGATTTTTCATGTATTCTGTGGGAATTTGTGGAGATTCTGTGGGATTTTTGTGGATTTTGGCCGTGTTTTGAGAAGATTTAGGGAATTTTGTGTGATTTTTCTGGGATTTTGTTGGATATTGAGGACATTTTGTGGGATGTTTCTGGAATTTGGTGGGGCTTTTCAAGAATTTTGTGGTATTTTGAAAAGGTTTAGGGAATTTTGTGGTGTTTTTTCTTGAATTTTGTGGGAAACTGTGCTGATTTTATGGGGCGTTTCTGGAATTTGGTCGAGTTTTCAGAAGATTTAGGGATTTTTGTGAGATTTTTGTGGGATGTTCTGGGAATTGGTAGAGATTTTGTGGGACATTCCTGTGAATTGGTAGGGTTTTGAAATGATTTAGGGAGTTTTGTGGGACTTCTCTGGAATTTTGTGGGGTTTTTCTGGAATTGTGTGGGATTCTGAGGAGACTTGAAGAATTTTGAGGAATTTGATTTAGATTTTTGTGGGAATTTGTGGAGATTCTGTGGGATTTTTCTGGAATTTGGTGGGCCTTTTCACAAACTTTGTGTGGTTTTGAGGAGACTTGAAGAATTTTGAGGAATTTTTCTTAGATTTTGTGGAAACTTGTGGAGGTTTTGTGGGATTTTTGTGTGATTTTGTGGGATATTGAGGCGATTTAGGGATCTTGAGGGATTTCTCATGTATTTTGTGGGAATTTGTGGAGATTTGGTGGGATATTTTTCTAGAATTTGGTCGTGTTTTGAGAAGATTTAGGGAATTTTCTGGGATTTTTCCTGGAATTTTGTTGGATATTAGGGAGATTTTGTGGGATGTTTGTGGAACTTTGAGGGACTTTTTAGGAGTTTGGTGAGATTCTGTAGAGAACTGACGAATTATCAGGGATTTTTCATGTATTCTGTGGGAATTTGTGGAGATTCTGTGGGAATTTTCTGGAATTTGGTAGAGTTTTGAGAAGATTTAGGGAATTTTGTGGGACTTTTCTGGGATTTTGTTGGATATTGAGGACATTTTGTGGGATGTTTCTGGAATTTGGTGGGGCTTTTCAAGAATTTTGTGGTATTTTGAAAAGATTTAGGGAATTTTGTGGTGTTTTTTCTTGAATTTTGTGGGAAACTGTGCTGATTTTATGGGGCATTTCTGGAATTTGGTCAAGTTTTCAGAAGATTTAGGGAATTGTGTGAGATTTTTCCTGGAATCTTTTTGGATATTAGGGAGATTTTGTGGGATGCTTGTGGAACTTTGTGGGACTTTTCTGGTATTTGGTGAGATTCTGTAGAGAACTGACGAATTATCAGGGATTTTTCATGTATTCTTAGGGAATTTGTGGAGATTCTGTGGGATTTTTGTGGATTTTGGCCGTGTTTTGAGAAGATTTAGGGAATTTTGTGTGATTTTTCTGGGATTTTGTTGTATATTGGGGAGATTTTGTGGGATGTTTGTGGAACTTTGAGGGACTTTTTAGGAATTTGGTGAGATTCTGTAGAGAACTGACGAATTATCAGGGATTTGTCATGTATTCTGTGGGAATTTGTGGAGATTCTGTGGGATTTTTCTGGAATTTGGTAGAGTTTTGAGAAGATTTAGGGAATTTTGTGGGACTTCTCTGGGATTTTGTTGGATATTGAGGACATTTTGTGGGATGTTTCTGGAATTTGGTGGGCCTTTTCAAGGACTTTGTGTGGATTTGAGGAGACTTGAAGACTTTTGAGGAATTTTTCTTAGATTTTGTGGAAACTTGTGGAGGTTTTGTGGGATTTTTGTGGAATTTTGTGGGATATTGAGGCGATTTCGGGATCTTGAGGGATTTCTCATGTATTTTGTGGGAATTTGTGGAGATTTGGTGGGATATTTTTCTAGAATTTGGTTGTGTTTTGAGAAGATTTAGGGTATTTTGTGTAATTTTTCTTGAATTTTGTGGGATATTGAGGAGATTTTGTGGGTGGTTTGTGGAACTTTGAGGGACTTTTCTGGAATTTGGTGAGATTCTGTAGAGAACTGACAAATTATCAGGGATTTTTCATGCATTCTGTGGGAATTTGTGGAGATTCTGTGGGATTTTTGTGGATTTTGGCCGTGTTTTGAGAAGACTTAGGGAATTTTGTGGGACTTTTCTGGGATTTTGTTGGGTATTGAGGACATTTTGTGGGATGTTTCTGGAATTTGGTGGGGCTTTTCAAGAATTTTGTGGTATTTTGAAAAGATTTAGGGAATTTTGTGGTGTTTTTTCTTGAATTTTGTGGGAAACTGTGCTGATTTTATGGGGCGTTTCAGGAATTTGGTCGAGTTTTCAGAAGATTTAGGCATTTTTGTGGGATTTTTGTGGGATGTTCTGGGAATTGGTGGAGATTTTGTGGGACATTCCTGTGAATTGGTAGGGTTTTGAAATGATTTAGGGAGTTTTGTGGGACTTCTCTGGAATTTTGTGGGGTTTTTCTGGAATTGTGTGGTTTTGAGGAGACTTGAAGAATTTTGAGGAATTTGTTTTAGATTTTGTGGGAATTTGTGGAGAATCTGTGGGATTTTTCTGGAATTTGGTGGGTCTTTTCACAAACTTTGTGTGGTTTTGAGGAGACTTGAAGAATTTTGAGGAATTTTTCTTAGATTTGTGGAAACTTGTAGAGGTTTTGTGTGATTTTTGTGGGATTTTGTGGGATATTGAGGCGATTTCGGGATCTTGAGGGATTTTTCATGTATTTTGTGGGATTTTGTGGAGATTTGGTGGGACATTTTTCTAGAATTTAGTCGTGTTTTGAGAAGATTTAGGGAATTTTGTGGGATTTTTCTGGGATTTTGTTGGGTATTGAGGACATTTTGTGGGATGTTTCTGGAATTTGGTGGGGCTTTTCAGGAATTTTGTGGTATTTTGAAAAGATTTAGGGAATTTTGTGGTGTTTTTTCTTGAATTTTGTGGGAAACTGTGCTGATTTTATGGGGCGTTTCTGGAATTTGGTCGAGTTTTCAGAAGATTTAGGGATTTTTGTGGGATTTTTGTGGGATGTTCTGGGAATTGGTGGAGATTTTGTGGGACATTCCTGTGAATTGGTAGGGTTTTGAAATGATTTAGGGAGTTTTGTGGGACTTCTCTGGAATTTTGTGTGTTTTTTATGGAATTGTGTGGGATTCTGAGGAGACTTGAAGAATTTTGAGGAATTTGATTTAGATTTTGTGGGAATTTGTGGAGAATCTGTGGGATTTTACTGGAATTTGGTGGGCCTTTTCAAGGACTTTGTGTGGTTTTGAGGAGACTTGAAGAATTTTGAGGAATTTTTCTTAGATTTTGTGGAAACTTGTAGAGGTTTTGTGTGATTTTTGTGGGATTTTGTGGGATATTGAGGCGATTTCGGGATCTTGAGGGATTTTTCATGTATTTTGTGGGATTTTGTGGAGATTTGGTGGGATATTTTTCTAGAATTTAGTCGTGTTTTGAGAAGATTTAGGGAATTTTGTGTGATTTTTCTGGGATTTTGTTGTATATTGGGGAGATTTTGTGGGATGTTTGTGGAACTTTGAGGGACTTTTCTGGAATTTGGTGAGATTCTGTAGAGAACTGACGAATTATCAGGGGTATTTTCATGTATTCTGTGGGAATTTGTGGAGATTCGGTGGGATTTTTGTGGATTTTGGCCGTGTTTTGAGAACATTTAGGGAATTTTGTGGGATTTTTCCTGGAATTTTATTGGATTCCGGGGAGATTTTGTGGGATGTTTGTGGAACTTTGAGGGACTTTTTAGGAATTTGGTGAGATTCTGTAGAGAACTGACGAATTATCAGGGATTTGTCATGTATTCTGTGGGAATTTGTGGAGATTCTGTGGGATTTTTCTGGAATTTGGTAGAGTTTTGAGAAGATTTAGGGAATTTTGTGGGACTTCTCTGGGATTTTGTTGGATATTGAGGACATTTTGTGGGATGTTTCTGGAATATGGTGGGCCTTTTCAAGGACTTTGTGTGGATTTGAGGAGACTTGAAGACTTTTGAGGAATTTTTCTTAGATTTTGTGGAAACTTGTGGAGGTTTTGTGGGATTTTTGTGGAATTTTGTGGGATATTGAGGCGATTTCGGGATCTTGAGGGATTTCTCATGTATTTTGTGGGAATTTGTGGAGATTTGGTGGGATATTTTTCTAGAATTTGGTTGTGTTTTGAGAAGATTTAGGGTATTTTGTGTAATTTTTCTGGGATTTTGTTGGGTATTGAGGACATTTTGTGGGATGTTTCTGGAATTTGGTGGGGCTTTTCAAGAATTTTGTGGTATTTTGAAAAGATTTAGGGAATTTTGTGGTGTTTTTTCTTGAATTTTGTGGGAAACTGTGCTGATTTTATGGGGCGTTTCTGGAATTTGGTCGAGTTTTCAGAAGATTTAGGGATTTTTGTGAGATTTTTGTGGGATGTTCTGGGAATTGGTAGAGATTTTGTGGGACATTCCTGTGAATTGGTAGGGTTTTGAAATGATTTAGGGAGTTTTGTGGGACTTCTCTGGAATTTTGTGTGTTTTTTCTGGAATTGTGTGGGATTCTGAGGAGACTTGAAGAATTTTGAGGAATTTGTTTTAGATTTTTGTGGGAATTTGTGGAGATTCTGTGGGATTTTTTCAGAATTTGGTGGGCCTTATCACGAACTTTGTGTGGTTTTGAGGAGACTTGAAGAATTTTGAGGAATTTTTCTTAGATTTTGTGGAAACTTGTGGAGGTTTTGTGGGATTTTTGTGTGATTTTGTGGGATATTGAGGCGATTTAGGGATCTTGAGGGATTTTTCATGTATTCTGTGGGAATTTGTGGAGATTTGGTGGGATATTTTTCTAGGATTTGGTCGTGTTTTGAGAAGATTTAGGGAATTTTGTGGGATTTTTCCTGGAATTTTGTTGGATATTAGGGAGATTTTGTGGGATGTTTGTGGAACTTTGAGGGACTTTTTAGGAATTTGGTGAGATTCTGTAGAGAACTGACGAATTATCAGGGATTTGTCATGTATTCTCTGGGAATTTGTGGAGATTCTGTGGGATTTTTCTGGAATTTGGTAGAGTTTTGAGAAGATTTAGGGAATTTTGTGGGACTTTTCTGGGATTTTGTTGGATATTGAGGACATTTTGTGGGATGTTTCTGGAATTTGGTGGGGCTTTTCAAGAATTTTGTGGTATTTTGAAAAGGTTTAGGGAATTTTGTGGCGTTTTTTCTTGAATTTTGTGGGAAACTGTGCTGATTTTATGGGGCGTTTCTGGAATTTGGTCAAGTTTTCAGAAGATTTAGGGAATTGTGTGAGATTTTTCCTGGAATTTTTTTGGATATTTGGGAGATTTTGTGGGATGCTTGTGGAACTTTGGGGGACTTTTCTGGAATTTGGTGAGATTCTGTAGAGAACTGACGAATTATCAGGGATTTTTCATGTATTCTGTGGGAATTTGTGGAGATTTGGTGGGATTTTTCTAGAATTTGGTAGAGTTTTGAGAAGATTTAGGGAATTTTGTGGTGTTTTTTCTTGAATTTTGTGGGAAACTGTGCTGATTTTATGGGGCGTTTCTGGAATTTGGTCAAGTTTTCGAAGATTTAGGGAATTGTGTGAGATTTTTCCTGGAATTTTTTTGGATATTAGGGAGATTTTGTGGGATGCTTGTGGAACTTTGGGGGACTTTTCTGGTATTTGGTGAGATTCTGTAGAGAACTGACGAATTATCAGGGATTTTTCATGTATTCTGTGGGAATTTGTGGAGATTCTGTGGGATTTTTGTGGATTTTGGCCGTGTTTTGAGAAGATTTAGGGAATTTTGTGTGATTTTTCTGGGATTTTGTTGGATATTGAGGACATTTTGTGGGATGTTTCTGGAATTTGGTGGGGCTTTTCAAGAATTTTGTGGTATTTTGAAAAGGTTTAGGGAATTTTGTGGTGTTTTTTCTTGAATTTTGTGGGAAACTGTGCTGATTTTATGGGGCGTTTCTGGAATTTGGTCGAGTTTTCAGAAGATTTAGGGATTTTTGTGAGATTTTTGTGGGATGTTCTGGGAATTGGTAGAGATTTTGTGGGACATTCCTGTGAATTGGTAGGGTTTTGAAATGATTTAGGGAGTTTTGTGGGACTTCTCTGGAATTTTGTGTGTTTTTTCTGGAATTGTGTGGGATTCTGAGGAGACTTGAAGAATTTTGAGGAATTTGATTTAGATTTTTGTGGGAATTTGTGGAGATTCTGTGGGATTTTTCTGGAATTTGGTGGGCCTTTTCACAAACTTTGTGTGGTTTTGAGGAGACTTGAAGAATTTTGAGGAATTTTTCTTAGATTTTGTGGAAACTTGTGGAGGTTTTGTGGGATTTTTGTGTGATTTTGTGGGATATTGAGGCGATTTAGGGATCTTGAGGGATTTCTCATGTATTTTGTGGGAATTTGTGGAGATTTGGTGGGATATTTTTCTAGAATTTGGTCGTGTTTTGAGAAGATTTAGGGAATTTTGTGGGATTTTTCCTGGAATTTTGTTGGATATTAGGGAGATTTTGTGGGATGTTTGTGGAACTTTGAGGGACTTTTTAGGAGTTTGGTGAGATTCTGTAGAGAACTGACGAATTATCAGGGATTTTTCATGTATTCTGTGGGAATTTGTGGAGATTCGGTGGGATTTTTCTGGAATTTTGGTTGTGTTTTGAGAAGATTTAGGGAATTTTGTGGGACTTTTCTGGGATTTTGTTGGATATTGAGGACATTTTGTGGGATGTTTCTGGAATTTGGTGGGGCTTTTCAAGAATTTTGTGGTATTTTGAAAAGGTTTAGGGAATTTTGTGGCGTTTTTTCTTGAATTTTGTGGGAAACTGTGCTGATTTTATGGGGCATTTCTGGAATTTGGTCAAGTTTTCAGAAGATTTAGGGAATTGTGTGAGATTTTTCCTGGAATTTTTTTGGATATTAGGGAGATTTTGTGGGATGCTTGTGGAACTTTGGGGGACTTTTCTGGTATTTGGTGAGATTCTGTAGAGAACTGACGAATTATCAGGGATTTTTCATGTATTCTTAGGGAATTTGTGGAGATTCTGTGGGATTTTTGTGGATTTTGGCCGTGTTTTGAGAAGATTTAGGGAATTTTGTGTGATTTTTCTGGGATTTTGTTGGATATTGAGGACATTTTGTGGGATGTTTCTGGAATTTGGTGGGGCTTTTCAAGAATTTTGTGGTATTTTGAAAAGGTTTAGGGAATTTTGTGGTGTTTTTTCTTGAATTTTGTGGGAAACTGTGCTGATTTTATGGGGCGTTTCTGGAATTTGGTCGAGTTTTCAGAAGATTTAGGGATTTTTGTGAGATTTTTTTGGGATGTTCTGGGAATTGGTGGAGATTTTGTGGGACATTCCTGTGAATTGGTAGGGTTTTGAAATGATTTATGGAGTTTTGTGGGACTTCTCTGGAATTTGGTGGGGTTTTTCTGGAATATTGTGGGATTCTGAGGAGACTTGAAGAATTTTGAGGAATTTGATTTAGATTTTTGTGGGAATTTGTGGAGATTCTGTGGGATTTTTTTGGAATTTGGTGGGCCTTATCACGAACTTTGTGTGGTTTTGAGGAGACTTGAAGAATTTTGAGGAATTTTTCTTAGATTTTGTGGAAACTTGTGGAGGTTTTGTGGGATTTTTGTGTGATTTTGTGGGATATTGAGGCGATTTAGGGATCTTGAGGGATTTTTCATGTATTCTGTGGGAATTTGTGAAGATTTGGTGGGATATTTTTCTAGGATTTGGTCGTGTTTTGAGAAGATTTAGGAAATTTTGTGGGATTTTTCCTGGAATTTTGTTGGATATTAGGGAGATTTTGTGGGATGTTTGTGGAACTTTGAGGGACTTTTTAGGAATTTGGTGAGATTCTGTAGAGAACTGATGAATTATCAGGGATTTTTCATGTATTCTGTGGGAATTTGTGGAGATTCTGTGGGATTTTTCTGGAATTTGGTAGAGTTTTGAGAAGATTTAGGGAATTTTGTGGGACTTTTCTGGGATTTTGTTGGATATTGAGGACATTTTGTGGGATGTTTCGGGAATTTGGTGGGGCTTTTCAGGAATTTTGTGGTATTTTGAAAAGATTTAGGGAATTTTGTGGTGTTTTTTCTTGAATTTTGTGGGAAACTGTGCTGATTTTATGGGGCGTTTCTGGAATTTGGTCGAGTTTTCAGAAGATTTAGGGATTTTTGTGGGATTTCTGTGGGATGTTCTGGGAATTGGTGGAGATTTTGTGGGACATTCCTGTGAATTGGTAGGGTTTTGAAATGATTGAGGGAGTTTTGTGGGACTTCTCTGGAATTTTGTGTGTTTTTTATGGAATTGTGTAGGATTGTGAGGAGACTTGAAGAATTTTGAGGAATTTTTCTTAGATTTTGTGGAAACTTGTGGAGGTTTTGTGTGATTTTTGTGTGATTTTGTGGGATATTGAGGCGATTTAGGGATCTTGAGGCATTTCTCATGTATTTTGTGGGAATTTGTGGAGATTTGGTGGGATATTTTTCTAGGATTTGGTCGTGTTTTGAGAAGATTTAGGGTATTTTGTGGGATTTTTCCTGGAATTTTGTTGGATATTAGGGATATTTTGTGGGATGTTTGTGGAACTTTGAGGGACTTTTCTGGAATTTGGTGAGATTCTGTAGAGAACTGACGAATTATCAGGGATTTTTCATGTATTCTGTGGGAATTTGTGGAGATTCGGTGGGATTTTTCTGGAATTTTGGTTGTGTTTTGAGAAGATTTAGGGAATTTTGTGGTATTTTTCTGGGATTTTGTTGGGTATTGAGGACATTTTGTGGGATGTTTCTGGAATTTGGTGGGGCTTTTCAAGAATTTTGTGGTATTTTCAAAAGGTTTAGGGAATTTTATGGTGTTTTTTCTTGAATTTTGTGGGAAACTGTGCTGATTTTATGGGGCGTTTCTGGAATTTGGTCGAGTTTTCAGAAGATTTAGGGATTTTTGTGAGATTTTTGTGGGATGTTCTGGGAATTGGTGGAGATTTTGTGGGACATTCCTGTGAATTGGTAGGGTTTTGAAATGATTTAGGGAGTTTTGTGGGACTTCTCTGGAATTTGGTGGGGTTTTTCTGGAATTGTGTGGGATTCTGAGGAGACTTGAAGAATTTTGAGGAATTTGATTTAGATTTTTGTGGGAATTTGTGGAGATTCTGTGGGATTTTTCTGGAATTTGGTGGGCCTTATCACGAACTTTGTGTGGTTTTGAGGAGACTTGAAGAATTTTGAGGAATTTTTCTTAGATTTTGTGGAAACTTGTGGAGGTTTTGTGGGATTTTTGTGTGATTTTGTGGGATATTGAGGCGATTTAGGGATCTTGAGGGATTTTTCATGTATTCTGTGGGAATTTGTGGAGATTTGGTGGGATATTTTTCTAGAATTTGGTCGTGTTTTGAGAAGATTTAGGAAATTTTGTGGGATTTTTCCTGGAATTTTGTTGGATATTAGGGAGATTTTGTGGGATGTTTGTGGAACTTTGAGGGACTTTTTAGGAATTTGGTGAGATTCTGTAGAGAACTGACGAATTATCAGGGATTTTTCATGTATTCTGTGGGAACTTGTGGAGATTCTGTGGGATTTTTCTGGAATTTGGTAGAGTTTTGAGAAGATTTAGGGAATTTTGTGGGACTTTTCTGGGATTTTGTTGGATATTGAGGACATTTTGTGGGATGTTTCGGGAATTTGGTGGGGCTTTTCAGGAATTTTGTGGTATTTTGAAAAGATTTAGGGAATTTTGTGGTGTTTTTTCTTGAATTTTGTGGGAAACTGTGCTGATTTTATGGGGCGTTTCTGGAATTTGGTCGAGTTTTCAGAAGATTTAGGGATTTTTGTGGGATTTCTGTGGGATGTTCTGGGAATTGGTAGAGATTTTGTGGGACATTCCTGTGAATTGGTAGGGTTTTGAAATGATTTAGGGAGTTTTGTGGGACTTCTCTGGAATTTTGTGTGTTTTTTATGGAATTGTGTGGGATTCTGAGGAGACTTGAAGAATTTTGAGGAATTTTTCTTAGATTTTGTGGAAACTTGTGGAGGTTTTGTGTGATTTTTGTGTGATTTTGTGGGATATTGAGGCGATTTAGGGATCTTGAGGGATTTCTCATGTATTTTGTGGGAATTTGTGGAGATTTGGTGGGATATTTTTCTAGGATTTGGTCGTGTTTTGAGAAGATTTAGGGTATTTTGTGGGATTTTTCCTGGAATTTTGTTGGATATTAGGGATATTTTGTGGGATGTTGGTGGAACTTTGAGGGACTTTTCTGGAATTTGGTGAGATTCTGTAGAGAACTGACGAATTATCAGGGATTTTTCATGTATTCTGTGGGAATTTGTGGAGATTCGGTGGGATTTTTCTGGAATTTTGGTTGTGTTTTGAGAAGATTTAGGGAATTTTGTGGGATTTTTCTGGGATTTTGTTGGGTATTGAGGACATTTTGTGGGATGTTTCTGGAATTTGGTGGGGCTTTTCAAGAATTTTGTGGTATTTTGAAAAGATTTAGGGAATTTTGTGGTGTTTTTTCTTGAATTTTGTGGGAAACTGTGCTGATTTTATGGGGCGTTTCTGGAATTTGGTCGAGTTTTCAGAAGATTTAGGGATTTTTGTGAGATTTTTGTGGGATGTTCTGGGAATTGGTAGAGATTTTGTGGGACATTCCTGTGAATTGGTAGGGTTTTGAAATGATTGAGGGAGTTTTGTGGGACTTCTCTGGAATTTTGTGTGTTTTTTATGGAATTGTGTAGGATTGTGAGGAGACTTGAAGAATTTTGAGGAATTTTTCTTAGATTTTGTGGAAACTTGTGGAGGTTTTGTGTGATTTTTGTGTGATTTTGTGGGATATTGAGGCGATTTAGGGATCTTGAGGCATTTCTCATGTATTTTGTGGGAATTTGTGGAGATTTGGTGGGATATTTTTCTAGGATTTGGTCGTGTTTTGAGAAGATTTAGGGTATTTTGTGGGATTTTTCCTGGAATTTTGTTGGATATTAGGGATATTTTGTGGGATGTTTGTGGAACTTTGAGGGACTTTTCTGGAATTTGGTGAGATTCTGTAGAGAACTGACGAATTATCAGGGATTTTTCATGTATTCTGTGGGAATTTGTGGAGATTCGGTGGGATTTTTCTGGAATTTTGGTTGTGTTTTGAGAAGATTTAGGGAATTTTGTGGTATTTTTCTGGGATTTTGTTGGGTATTGAGGACATTTTGTGGGATGTTTCTGGAATTTGGTGGGGCTTTTCAAGAATTTTGTGGTATTTTCAAAAGGTTTAGGGAATTTTGTGGTGTTTTTTCTTGAATTTTGTGGGAAACTGTGCTGATTTTATGGGGCGTTTCTGGAATTTGGTCGAGTTTTCAGAAGATTTAGGGATTTTTGTGAGATTTTTGTGGGATGTTCTGGGAATTGGTGGAGATTTTGTGGGACATTCCTGTGAATTGGTAGGGTTTTGAAATGATTTAGGGAGTTTTGTGGGACTTCTCTGGAATTTGGTGGGGTTTTTCTGGAATTGTGTGGGATTCTGAGGAGACTTGAAGAATTTTGAGGAATTTGATTTAGATTTTTGTGGGAATTTGTGGAGATTCTGTGGGATTTTTCTGGAATTTGGTGGGCCTTATCACGAACTTTGTGTGGTTTTGAGGAGACTTGAAGAATTTTGAGGAATTTTTCTTAGATTTTGTGGAAACTTGTGGAGGTTTTGTGGGATTTTTGTGTGATTTTGTGGGATATTGAGGCGATTTAGGGATCTTGAGGGATTTTTCATGTATTCTGTGGGAATTTGTGGAGATTTGGTGGGATATTTTTCTAGGATTTGGTCGTGTTTTGAGAAGATTTAGGAAATTTTGTGGGATTTTTCCTGGAATTTTGTTGGATATTAGGGAGATTTTGTGGGATGTTTGTGGAACTTTGAGGGACTTTTTAGGAATTTGGTGAGATTCTGTAGAGAACTGATGAATTATCAGGGATTTTTCATGTATTCTGTGGGAATTTGTGGAGATTCTGTGGGATTTTTCTGGAATTTGGTAGAGTTTTGAGAAGATTTAGGGAATTTTGTGGGACTTTTCTGGGATTTTGTTGGATATTGAGGACATTTTGTGGGATGTTTCGGGAATTTGGTGGGGCTTTTCAAGAATTTTGTGGTATTTTGAAAAGATTTAGGGAATTTTGTGGTGTTTTTTCTTGAATTTTGTGGGAAACTGTGCTGATTTTATGGGGCGTTTCTGGAATTTGGTCGAGTTTTCAGAAGATTTAGGGATTTTTGTGGGATTTCTGTGGGATGTTCTGGGAATTGGTGGAGATTTTGTGGGACATTCCTGTGAATTGGTAGGGTTTTGAAATGATTGAGGGAGTTTTGTGGGACTTCTCTGGAATTTTGTGTGTTTTTTATGGAATTGTGTAGGATTGTGAGGAGACTTGAAGAATTTTGAGGAATTTTTCTTAGATTTTGTGGAAACTTGTGGAGGTTTTGTGTGATTTTTGTGTGATTTTGTGGGATATTGAGGCGATTTAGGGATCTTGAGGCATTTCTCATGTATTTTGTGGGAATTTGTGGAGATTTGGTGGGATATTTTTCTAGGATTTGGTCGTGTTTTGAGAAGATTTAGGGTATTTTGTGGGATTTTTCCTGGAATTTTGTTGGATATTAGGGATATTTTGTGGGATGTTTGTGGAACTTTGAGGGACTTTTCTGGAATTTGGTGAGATTCTGTAGAGAACTGACGAATTATCAGGGATTTTTCATGTATTCTGTGGGAATTTGTGGAGATTCGGTGGGATTTTTCTGGAATTTTGGTTGTGTTTTGAGAAGATTTAGGGAATTTTGTGGTATTTTTCTGGGATTTTGTTGGGTATTGAGGACATTTTGTGGGATGTTTCTGGAATTTGGTGGGGCTTTTCAAGAATTTTGTGGTATTTTCAAAAGGTTTAGGGAATTTTGTGGTGTTTTTTCTTGAATTTTGTGGGAAACTGTGCTGATTTTATGGGGCGTTTCTGGAATTTGGTCGAGTTTTCAGAAGATTTAGGGATTTTTGTGAGATTTTTGTGGGATGTTCTGGGAATTGGTGGAGATTTTGTGGGACATTCCTGTGAATTGGTAGGGTTTTGAAATGATTTAGGGAGTTTTGTGGGACTTCTCTGGAATTTGGTGGGGTTTTTCTGGAATTGTGTGGGATTCTGAGGAGACTTGAAGAATTTTGAGGAATTTGATTTAGATTTTTGTGGGAATTTGTGGAGATTCTGTGGGATTTTTCTGGAATTTGGTGGGCCTTATCACGAACTTTGTGTGGTTTTGAGGAGACTTGAAGAATTTTGAGGAATTTTTCTTAGATTTTGTGGAAACTTGTGGAGGTTTTGTGTGATTTTTGTGTGATTTTGTGGGATATTGAGGCGATTTAGGGATCTTGAGGGATTTTTCATGTATTCTGTGGGAATTTGTGGAGATTTGGTGGGATATTTTTCTAGGATTTGGTCGTGTTTTGAGAAGATTTAGGAAATTTTGTGGGATTTTTCCTGGAATTTTGTTGGATATTAGGGAGATTTTGTGGGATGTTTGTGGAACTTTGAGGGACTTTTTAGGAATTTGGTGAGATTCTGTAGAGAACTGACGAATTATCAGGGATTTTTCATGTATTCTGTGGGAACTTGTGGAGATTCTGTGGGATTTTTCTGGAATTTGATAGAGTTTTGAGAAGATTTAGGGAATTTTGTGGGACTTTTCTGGGATTTTGTTGGATATTGAGGACATTTTGTGGGATGTTTCGGGAATTTGGTGGGGCTTTTCAGGAATTTTGTGGTATTTTGAAAAGATTTAGGGAATTTTGTGGTGTTTTTTCTTGAATTTTGTGGGAAACTGTGCTGATTTTATGGGGCGTTTCTGGAATTTGGTCGAGTTTTCAGAAGATTTAGGGATTTTTGTGGGATTTCTGTGGGATGTTCTGGGAATTGGTAGAGATTTTGTGGGACATTCCTGTGAATTGGTAGGGTTTTGAAATGATTTAGGGAGTTTTGTGGGACTTCTCTGGAATTTGGTGGGGTTTTTCTGGAATTGTGTGGGATTCTGAGGAGACTTGAAGAATTTTGAGGAATTTGATTTAGATTTTTGTGGGAATTTGTGGAGATTCTGTGGGATTTTTCTGGAATTTGGTGGGCCTTTTCACAAACTTTGTGTGGTTTTGAGGAGACTTGAAGAATTTTGAGGAATTTTTCTTAGATTTTGTGGAAACTTGTGGAGGTTTTGTGGGATTTTTGTGTGATTTTGTGGGATATTGAGGCGATTTAGGGATCTTGAGGGATTTTTCATGTATTTTGTGGGAATTTGTGGAGATTTGGTGGGATATTTTTCTAGAATTTGGTCGTGTTTTGAGAAGATTTAGGGAATTTTGTGGGATTTTTCCTGGAATTTTGTTGGATACTGGGGAGATTTTGTGGGATGTTTGTGGAACTTTGAGGGACTTTTCTGGAATTTGGTGAGATTCTGTAGAGAACTGACGAATTATCAGGGATTTTTCATGTATTCTGTGGGAATTTGTGGAGATTCTGTGGGATTTTTCTGGAATTTGGTAGAGTTTTGAGAAGATTTAGGGAATTTTGTGGGACTTTTCTGGGATTTTGTTGGATATTGAGGACATTTTGTGGGATGTTTCGGGAATTTGGTGGGGCTTTTCAAGAATTTTGTGGTATTTTGAAAAGATTTAGAGAATTTTGTGGTGTTTTTTCTTGAATTTTGTGGGAAACTGTGCTGATTTTATGGGGCGTTTCTGGAATTTGGTCGAGTTTTCAGAAGATTTAGGGATTTTTGTGGGATTTCTGTGGGATGTTCTGGGAATTGGTGGAGATTTTGTGGGACATTCCTGTGAATTGGTAGGGTTTTGAAATGATTGAGGGAGTTTTGTGGGACTTCTCTGGAATTTTGTGTGTTTTTTATGGAATTGTGTGGGATTCTGAGGAGACTTGAAGAATTTTGAGGAATTTTTCTTAGATTTTGTGGAAACTTGTGGAGGTTTTGTGTGATTTTTGTGTGATTTTGTGGGATATTGAGGCGATTTAGGGATCTTGAGGGATTTCTCATGTATTTTGTGGGAATTTGTGGAGATTTGGTGGGATATTTTTCTAGGATTTGGTCGTGTTTTGAGAAGATTTAGGGTATTTTGTGGGATTTTTCCTGGAATTTTGTTGGATATTAGGGATATTTTGTGGGATGTTGGTGGAACTTTGAGGGACTTTTCTGGAATTTGGTGAGATTCTGTAGAGAACTGACGAATTATCAGGGATTTTTCATGTATTCTGTGGGAATTTGTGGAGATTCGGTGGGATTTTTCTGGAATTTTGGTTGTGTTTTGAGAAGATTTAGGGAATTTTGTGGGATTTTTCTGGGATTTTGTTGGGTATTGAGGACATTTTGTGGGATGTTTCTGGAATTTGGTGGGGCTTTTCAAGAATTTTGTGGTATTTTGAAAAGATTTAGGGAATTTTGTGGTGTTTTTTCTTGAATTTTGTGGGAAACTGTGCTGATTTTATGGGGCGTTTCTGGAATTTGGTCGAGTTTTCAGAAGATTTAGGGATTTTTGTGAGATTTTTGTGGGATGTTCTGGGAATTGGTAGAGATTTTGTGGGACATTCCTGTGAATTGGTAGGGTTTTGAAATGATTTAGGGAGTTTTGTGGGACTTCTCTGGAATTTGGTGGGGTTTTTCTGGAATTGTGTGGGATTCTGAGGAGACTTGAAGAATTTTGAGGAATTTGATTTAGATTTTTGTGGGAATTTGTGGAGATTCTGTGGGATTTTTCTGGAATTTGGTGGGCCTTTTCACAAACTTTGTGTGGTTTTGAGGAGACTTGAAGAATTTTGAGGAATTTTTCTTAGATTTTGTGGAAACTTGTGGAGGTTTTGTGGGATTTTTGTGGGATTTTGTGGGATATTGAGGCGATTTAGGGATCTTGAGGGATTTTTCATGTATTTTGTGGGAATTTGTGGAGATTTGGTGGGATATTTTTCTAGAATTTGGTCGTGTTTTGAGAAGATTTAGGAAATTTTGTGGGATTTTTCCTGGAATTTTGTTGGATATTTGGGATATTTTGTGGGATGTTTGTGGAACTTTGAGGGACTTTTTAGGAATTTGGTGAGTTTCTGTAGAGAACTGACGAATTATCAGGGATTTTTCATGTATTCTGTGGGAATTTGTGGAGATTTGGTGGGATTTTTCTGTAATTTGGTAGAGTTTTGAGAAGATTTAGGGAATTTTGTGGGACTTTTCTGGGATTTTGTTGGATATTGAGGACATTTTGTGGGATGTTTCTGGAATTTGGTGGGGCTTTTCAGGAATTTTGTGGTATTTTGAAAAGGTTTAGGGAATTTTGTGGTGTTTTTTCTTGAATTTTGTGGGAAACTGTGCTGATTTTATGGGGCGTTTCTGGAATTTGGTCGAGTTTTCAGAAGATTTAGGGATTTTTGTGGGATTTCTGTGGGATGTTCTGGGAATTGGTAGAGATTTTGTGGGACATTCCTGTGAATTGGTAGGGTTTTGAAATGATTGAGGGAGTTTTGTGGGACTTCTCTGGAATTTGGTGGGGTTTTTCTGGAATTGTGTGGGATTCTGAGGAGACTTGAAGAATTTTGAGGAATTTGATTTAGATTTTTGTGGGAATTTGTGGAGATTCTGTGGGATTTTTCTGGAATTTGGTGGGCCTTTTCACAAACTTTGTGTGGTTTTGAGGAGACTTGAAGAATTTTGAGGAATTTTTCTTAGATTTTGTGGAAACTTGTGGAGGTTTTGTGGGATTTTTGTGTGATTTTGTGGGATATTGAGGCGATTTAGGGATCTTGAGGCATTTCTCATGTATTTTGTGGGAATTTGTAGAGATTTGGTGGGATATTTTTCTAGAATTTGGTCGTGTTTTGAGAAGATTTAGGGAATTTTGTGGGATTTTTCCTGGAATTTTGTTGGATATTAGGGAGATTTTGTGGGATGTTTGTGGAACTTTGAGGGACTTTTCTGGAATTTGGTGAGATTCTGTAGAGAACTGACGAATTATCAGGGGTATTTTCATGTATTCTGTGGGTATTTGTGGAGATTCGGTGGGATTTTTCTGGAATTTTGGTTGTGTTTTGAGAAGGTTTAGGGAATTTTGTGGGACTTTTCTGGGATTTTGTTGGGTATTGAGGACATTTTGTGGGATGTTTCTGGAATTTGGTGGGGATTTTCAAGAATTTTGTTGTATTTTCAAAAGATTTTGGGAATTTTGTGGTGTTTTTTCTTGAATTTTGTGGGAAACTGCTGATTTTATGGGGCGTTTCTGGAATTTGGTCGAGTTTTCAGAAGCGTTAGGGATTTTTGTGAGATTTTTGTGGGATGTTTGTGGAACTTTGAGGGACTTTTCTGGAATTTGGTGAGATTCTGTAGAGAACTGACGAATTATCAGGGATTTTTCATGTATTCTGTGGGAATTTGTGGAGATTTGGTGGGATTTTTCTGGAATTTGGTAGAGTTTTGGGAAGATTTAGGGAATTTTGTGTTGTTTTTTCTTGAATTTTGTGGGAAACTGTGCTGATTTTATGGGGCGTTTCTGGAATTTGGACAAGTTTTCAGAAGATTTAGGGAATTGTGTGAGATTTTTCCTGGAATTTTTTTGGATATTAGGGAGATTTTGTGGGATGCTTGTGGAACTTTGGGGGACTTTTCTGGTATTTGGTGAGATTCTGTAGAGAACTGACGAATTATCAGGGATTTTTCATGTATTCTGTGGGAATTTGTGGAGATTTGGTGGGATATTTTTCTAGAATTTGGTCGTGTTTTGAGAAGATTTAGGGAATTTTGTGGGATTTTTCCTGGAATTTTGTTGGATATTGAGGAGATTTTGTGGGATGCTTGTGGAACTTTGAGGGACTTTTCTGGAATTTGGTGAGATTCTGTAGAGAACTGACGAATTATCAGGGATTTTTCATGTATTCTGTGGGAATTTGTGGAGATTCTGTGGGATTTTTGTGGATTTTGGCCGTGTTTTGAGAAGATTTAGGGAATTTTGTGTGATTTTTCTGGGATTTTGTTGGATATTGAGGACATTTTGTGGGATGTTTCTGGAATTTGGTGGGGCTTTTCAAGAATTTTGTGGTATTTTGAAAAGGTTTAGGGAATTTTGTGGTGTTTTTTCTTGAATTTTGTGGGAAACTGCTGATTTTATGGGGCGTTTCTGGAATTTGGTCGAGTTTTCAGAAGATTTAGGGATTTTTGTGAGATTTTTGTGGGATGTTCTGGGAATTGGTAGAGATTTTGTGGGACATTCCTGTGAATTGGTAGGGTTTTGAAATGATTTAGGGAGTTTTGTGGGACTTCTCTGGAATTTTGTGTGTTTTTTCTGGAATTGTGTGGGATTCTGAGGAGACTTGAAGAATTTTGAGGAATTTGATTTAGATTTTAGTGGGAATTTGTGGAGATTCTGTGGGATTTTTCTGGAATTTGGTGGGCCTTTTCACAAACTTTGTGTGGTTTTGAGGAGACTTGAAGAATTTTGAGGAATTTTTCTTAGATTTTGTGGAAACTTGTGGAGGTTTTGTGGGATTTTTGTGTGATTTTGTGGGATATTGAGGCGATTTAGGGATCTTGAGGGATTTTTCATGTATTTTGTGGGAATTTGTGGAGATTTGGTGGGATATTTTTCTAGAATTTGGTCGTGTTTTGAGAAGATTTAGGGAATTTTGTGGGATTTTTCCTGGAATTTTGTTGGATACTGGGGAGATTTTGTGGGATGTTTGTGGAACTTTGAGGGACTTTTCTGGAATTTGGTGAGATTCTGTAGAGAACTGACGAATTATCAGGGATTTTTCATGTATTCTGTGGGAATTTGTGGAGATTCTGTGGGATTTTTCTGGAATTTGGTAGAGTTTTGAGAAGATTTAGGGAATTTTGTGGGACTTTTCTGGGATTTTGTTGGATATTGAGGACATTTTGTGGGATGTTTCGGGAATTTGGTGGGGCTTTTCAAGAATTTTGTGGTATTTTGAAAAGATTTAGAGAATTTTGTGGTGTTTTTTCTTGAATTTTGTGGGAAACTGTGCTGATTTTATGGGGCGTTTCTGGAATTTGGTCGAGTTTTCAGAAGATTTAGGGATTTTTGTGGGATTTCTGTGGGATGTTCTGGGAATTGGTGGAGATTTTGTGGGACATTCCTGTGAATTGGTAGGGTTTTGAAATGATTGAGGGAGTTTTGTGGGACTTCTCTGGAATTTTGTGTGTTTTTTATGGAATTGTGTGGGATTCTGAGGAGACTTGAAGAATTTTGAGGAATTTTTCTTAGATTTTGTGGAAACTTGTGGAGGTTTTGTGTGATTTTTGTGTGATTTTGTGGGATATTGAGGCGATTTAGGGATCTTGAGGGATTTCTCATGTATTTTGTGGGAATTTGTGGAGATTTGGTGGGATATTTTTCTAGGATTTGGTCGTGTTTTGAGAAGATTTAGGGTATTTTGTGGGATTTTTCCTGGAATTTTGTTGGATATTAGGGATATTTTGTGGGATGTTGGTGGAACTTTGAGGGACTTTTCTGGAATTTGGTGAGATTCTGTAGAGAACTGACGAATTATCAGGGATTTTTCATGTATTCTGTGGGAATTTGTGGAGATTCGGTGGGATTTTTCTGGAATTTTGGTTGTGTTTTGAGAAGATTTAGGGAATTTTGTGGGATTTTTCTGGGATTTTGTTGGGTATTGAGGACATTTTGTGGGATGTTTCTGGAATTTGGTGGGGCTTTTCAAGAATTTTGTGGTATTTTGAAAAGATTTAGGGAATTTTGTGGTGTTTTTTCTTGAATTTTGTGGGAAACTGTGCTGATTTTATGGGGCGTTTCTGGAATTTGGTCGAGTTTTCAGAAGATTTAGGGATTTTTGTGAGATTTTTGTGGGATGTTCTGGGAATTGGTAGAGATTTTGTGGGACATTCCTGTGAATTGGTAGGGTTTTGAAATGATTTAGGGAGTTTTGTGGGACTTCTCTGGAATTTGGTGGGGTTTTTCTGGAATTGTGTGGGATTCTGAGGAGACTTGAAGAATTTTGAGGAATTTGATTTAGATTTTTGTGGGAATTTGTGGAGATTCTGTGGGATTTTTCTGGAATTTGGTGGGCCTTTTCACAAACTTTGTGTGGTTTTGAGGAGACTTGAAGAATTTTGAGGAATTTTTCTTAGATTTTGTGGAAACTTGTGGAGGTTTTGTGGGATTTTTGTGGGATTTTGTGGGATATTGAGGCGATTTAGGGATCTTGAGGGATTTTTCATGTATTTTGTGGGAATTTGTGGAGATTTGGTGGGATATTTTTCTAGAATTTGGTCGTGTTTTGAGAAGATTTAGGAAATTTTGTGGGATTTTTCCTGGAATTTTGTTGGATATTTGGGATATTTTGTGGGATGTTTGTGGAACTTTGAGGGACTTTTTAGGAATTTGGTGAGTTTCTGTAGAGAACTGACGAATTATCAGGGATTTTTCATGTATTCTGTGGGAATTTGTGGAGATTTGGTGGGATTTTTCTGTAATTTGGTAGAGTTTTGAGAAGATTTAGGGAATTTTGTGGGACTTTTCTGGGATTTTGTTGGATATTGAGGACATTTTGTGGGATGTTTCTGGAATTTGGTGGGGCTTTTCAGGAATTTTGTGGTATTTTGAAAAGGTTTAGGGAATTTTGTGGTGTTTTTTCTTGAATTTTGTGGGAAACTGTGCTGATTTTATGGGGCGTTTCTGGAATTTGGTCGAGTTTTCAGAAGATTTAGGGATTTTTGTGGGATTTCTGTGGGATGTTCTGGGAATTGGTAGAGATTTTGTGGGACATTCCTGTGAATTGGTAGGGTTTTGAAATGATTGAGGGAGTTTTGTGGGACTTCTCTGGAATTTGGTGGGGTTTTTCTGGAATTGTGTGGGATTCTGAGGAGACTTGAAGAATTTTGAGGAATTTGATTTAGATTTTTGTGGGAATTTGTGGAGATTCTGTGGGATTTTTCTGGAATTTGGTGGGCCTTTTCACAAACTTTGTGTGGTTTTGAGGAGACTTGAAGAATTTTGAGGAATTTTTCTTAGATTTTGTGGAAACTTGTGGAGGTTTTGTGGGATTTTTGTGTGATTTTGTGGGATATTGAGGCGATTTAGGGATCTTGAGGCATTTCTCATGTATTTTGTGGGAATTTGTAGAGATTTGGTGGGATATTTTTCTAGAATTTGGTCGTGTTTTGAGAAGATTTAGGGAATTTTGTGGGATTTTTCCTGGAATTTTGTTGGATATTAGGGAGATTTTGTGGGATGTTTGTGGAACTTTGAGGGACTTTTCTGGAATTTGGTGAGATTCTGTAGAGAACTGACGAATTATCAGGGGTATTTTCATGTATTCTGTGGGTATTTGTGGAGATTCGGTGGGATTTTTCTGGAATTTTGGTTGTGTTTTGAGAAGGTTTAGGGAATTTTGTGGGACTTTTCTGGGATTTTGTTGGGTATTGAGGACATTTTGTGGGATGTTTCTGGAATTTGGTGGGGATTTTCAAGAATTTTGTTGTATTTTCAAAAGATTTTGGGAATTTTGTGGTGTTTTTTCTTGAATTTTGTGGGAAACTGCTGATTTTATGGGGCGTTTCTGGAATTTGGTCGAGTTTTCAGAAGCGTTAGGGATTTTTGTGAGATTTTTGTGGGATGTTTGTGGAACTTTGAGGGACTTTTCTGGAATTTGGTGAGATTCTGTAGAGAACTGACGAATTATCAGGGATTTTTCATGTATTCTGTGGGAATTTGTGGAGATTTGGTGGGATTTTTCTGGAATTTGGTAGAGTTTTGGGAAGATTTAGGGAATTTTGTGTTGTTTTTTCTTGAATTTTGTGGGAAACTGTGCTGATTTTATGGGGCGTTTCTGGAATTTGGACAAGTTTTCAGAAGATTTAGGGAATTGTGTGAGATTTTTCCTGGAATTTTTTTGGATATTAGGGAGATTTTGTGGGATGCTTGTGGAACTTTGGGGGACTTTTCTGGTATTTGGTGAGATTCTGTAGAGAACTGACGAATTATCAGGGATTTTTCATGTATTCTGTGGGAATTTGTGGAGATTTGGTGGGATATTTTTCTAGAATTTGGTCGTGTTTTGAGAAGATTTAGGGAATTTTGTGGGATTTTTCCTGGAATTTTGTTGGATATTGAGGAGATTTTGTGGGATGCTTGTGGAACTTTGAGGGACTTTTCTGGAATTTGGTGAGATTCTGTAGAGAACTGACGAATTATCAGGGATTTTTCATGTATTCTGTGGGAATTTGTGGAGATTCTGTGGGATTTTTGTGGATTTTGGCCGTGTTTTGAGAAGATTTAGGGAATTTTGTGTGATTTTTCTGGGATTTTGTTGGATATTGAGGACATTTTGTGGGATGTTTCTGGAATTTGGTGGGGCTTTTCAAGAATTTTGTGGTATTTTGAAAAGGTTTAGGGAATTTTGTGGTGTTTTTTCTTGAATTTTGTGGGAAACTGCTGATTTTATGGGGCGTTTCTGGAATTTGGTCGAGTTTTCAGAAGATTTAGGGATTTTTGTGAGATTTTTGTGGGATGTTCTGGGAATTGGTAGAGATTTTGTGGGACATTCCTGTGAATTGGTAGGGTTTTGAAATGATTTAGGGAGTTTTGTGGGACTTCTCTGGAATTTTGTGTGTTTTTTCTGGAATTGTGTGGGATTCTGAGGAGACTTGAAGAATTTTGAGGAATTTGATTTAGA
>NW_028256066.1:0-52986 GCF_971803275.1 Cyanistes caeruleus | reverse complement strand
ACAGAAGACTGTGATGTCAAAAATTCAACCTGTGATGTCACAGTCTGTTCTTTGATGTCACATCCTGGTCTGTGATGTCACAGAGCCACCCTCTATGATGACAGTCTCTGCTCAATGGTCTCACACCATACTTTATGATGCCAGAGTCAGCTCTGTGATGTCATAACCCCATCAGTGATGTCACACAACCATCTCTGTGATGTCATACAGATACCCTGTAATGTCACAGCACATACTTTGACCTCACAACCAGGTCTATGATGTCATACAGCCATGTCATGATGTCACAGCCATCTATGTGATGTCACACAGTCCACTCTATGATGCCGTAGCTGCTCAGTGACCTCACACAACAAACTCTGTCATGTCACAGCCCCATCTGTGACCTCACACAACCCACTCGGAGCTGTCACACAGCCCCTTTCTGACATCACAGCTGCTCTGGGGCTCCAGGA
Source organism: Cyanistes caeruleus (assembly GCF_971803275.1). Lineage (NCBI taxonomy): Eukaryota > Metazoa > Chordata > Aves > Passeriformes > Paridae > Cyanistes > Cyanistes caeruleus. The sequence goes on along the minus strand of NW_028256066.1, from coordinate 52,531 downwards.
CACAGCCACAGAGGTGCTGCTGGGACACAGCCCCCTCTGGCACATCCCACAGCCCCTGCCAGTGCTGAGCCCCTGGCAGCTCTGTCTGGGCCTGCTCTCTGTGTCCCTGAGCTGCCCTGGCAGGGCCCCAGCCCTGCTGGGCTGTGCTCAGGAGCTGCTCCTGGCCAGAGCTGTCTCTCTGCAGCGCTGCCCTTGCCAGGAGCTGCCTCTGGGCCAGGAGCCCGGCCCAGCTCAGCAGCACAGACACAGCACCAGCACTTTCATCACCCTCTCGGGCCTTTGGGGCTCTTGGCATCACACTCAGTCCCTCAGAGTGTGCTCCAGAAACTCTTCAAGAGCTCCAAGTCAGATGGAAACACTGAAATTTCTTGTAGTTGAAATGAGAGACACGAGTGAGAAAGCGTCCCCAGGTTCCAGGCAGAGCAGAAGACTGGAGGCCCTGATGGCAGCTGGGGACAAGCAAGGGAAAGGTGTCTGTGGTGCTGAGCAAAGCTGGATGTGTTTCAGGAATGGCAAGGGCCAAGGGCTGAGCCCCAGCCCCTGGCAAGGCAGATGCTGTCCCTCCCTCATTGCTCAGGGCTCTTCCCGGGCCACTGGCATGTGGGGATGTGCAATGCCAAGGGCAGCACCATGGGGCGGCCCCTGCCAGGCTGCTGAGCAGGGACAAGGAGGCAATGAGGCCCCAGGGCTGCCAGGGTCACTTGTCCCCTGCTGGCCTCAGGCCCAGGGCCAGCAGCCATGGCCAAAGGGCTGCACAAGTTGCCTCTGGCAGGGCCTTGCAGCTGCTGCCCATCCCTGTGCCCTCTCCAGCCCAGGCTGCCCTGTGGTGTCCATGCCCTGTGCCTCTGTCCCTGCAGGCTGTCATCATCCCCTGGCTGCCCCACATCGCTGGCCCCTTCCTTTGCTGACAGCTCTGTGTATGTCAGAAGGATTCACCATCTCTGAAACCACTCTTTAAACACTCTCATGGCTCTCCTCCACTGTCCTCAGTCTCCACCCCATGGAGCACAGAACTCCTTTGTTCCTATAGAGTGGTCATGTGCCTGAGGCCTCCAGTCCCCTCTTTGGCAGATCTCTGAGATTTCTGCAAGGTGTTTCCGAATTAAAACCATCTTCTCATAGTGTAAGAACATCACCAGAGGACAGGGCCAACCCTACCTCTCTGCCTCAGCAGCTTTTTTCAGGGAGCAATCCTTGGATATATGAAATTTGGGCGGCCAAATTAAAAATGGTCCTTGGACAAGAAGGCTGGTGCTTTTCCACAGGAAGGAAGGAGCAGAGCCCCACTATTTCAGGGGAAGATGTGTCTGGACCACCAGAGGCCAAGGCCAGCCAGATTTTGCAGTTTTTTTCTGGGAGATAGCCTCGGATACACAGGAAATGTTTTAGGGAGAGTACCAGTTTTGGCAATGGACATCAGAAAAGATGGATGGTATTCCCTTGTTAATCCTGTGGGACAAGTTGCATTATGTTTCAATTCCACCTGTCCAATCTTTACCTATAACACTTTGACAAAGTCTGGGGGCTGGGATTGGATCCTGCCACTCCCAGTCTCCTCTCTTAGAAGGAATTTAAAAGCCTAGGCATCCTGGAGGGGTTTGAGGATCCCTGGTGGCTGTTGGGTGTCATTTCTCCACCTCATGACCCAGCAGGGGTTTCTCCAATAAAGAAATAAAGCTTTTGCCTGAAGCTCCCACTCTGCCCATGACAGGAAGCCCTGGGAGTGTCTGTGACATCCCAGCTCTTTGGCAGCCTGGGGACTCCTGGGATGTCACCGTGGAGCCCCCGGGAGTGACTGTGACAGAGCGGTGCCTTTACAGCCCATGAGCCCCTGGGATGTCACCATGGAATTGCTGGGACAGCGTCGGAGCACACGTCTCTTCAGCATCCCCAGAAATCCCTGGGAAGTCTCTGTGGAGCCCCTGTCTCTGCCTGTGACATTCCGGATCTTGAACAGCCTGGAGACTCTTGGAATGTCCCCATGGCGCCCCTCTGAGGGCCTGTAACAAATGTGATCCTTGGTAGGCAACCATCACCAGCCCCATGTAGCAATGGTCTGATTCCATGGCAACCATCACAGGACCTGTTGCTATGGTCAGTCCCTTGGCAGCTCCATGGAGACCCCATGCCAGGGGTGGTTACCATGGACACCAGCTCAGGCCTGGAGCCAGAGCCCGTTGCCATGGCAACCATTTGCAGTCCCATCCCCAGGCTCATGGGATCCCAGAGCCACAGAATTGGCTGAGTTGGGAGGGAGCCATGGGGATCCTCCAGTGCAACTGCTGGCCCTGAACAGGACACCCCAACAATCCCAGCCTGGGCCTGGCAGCGCTGGCCAAACGCTGCTGGAGCTCAGCCAGCCCTGGAGCTGGGAGCCTTCCCTGGGGAGCCTGTTCAGTGCCCCAGCAGCCTCGCGGGAAAAACCTTTTCCTCACATCCAGCCTAAACCTGCCCGCCTCAGCTCCAGCCGCTCCCTCCACTCCTGTCCCTGGGCACCAGAGGGAAGAGGTTCCCGCAGCCCCCAGCCAGGGACCCGCTCCCAAGGCTGCTGCCATGGCAACCAGGCCTGGCACCAGCTCGGATGCTCGGTTTCCAGGGGCTGGGCTTCAGGAATGGCATTCCCCAATTTCCTGCTCCTGCTGAAACCGCGCTGCCGCTCGCTTCCCTCCCACCTGCCATGGAAAGCACAAAAGGCAAAGATCCCAGGCTGGGATAAGAAGAATTTATTGAGAACAGCAACGAGATAAGGAACAAACAGACACAGAAACAATTTTGGTAACAGAAAGGATAAGACAAACCATTCACAGGGAAAACTAAAATGCGACTGACTGGCTCTTCCTGGCCACGTATTTCCTCCTGCCAAGAAAGGACACCCTTCTCTGGTGAGAGAGAGGGAGTCCTTTTCCTGCCCCTGGCAATGACCTGAGATGGGATTGAATATAATGGACCATGATTACAGTCTCACATTCTTTGATCCCACATCATGACATTGCCAGGGGCAGGAAAAGGTACAGGTGTGTTCCCAGCATGGATCCCAGGGAACACGGATCACCAGGTCTCTTCCCAATGTGGATTCTCCATGGGTGGATGAAACTGGAGCAGTGCACAAAGCTCTTCCTGTATTTTGAGGCACTTGTAGGGCTTCCCTTACCGGTGCCACCGTTGGTGTCTGCCAAAGTTAGACCTGTCAGAGAAGCTCTTCCCACACTGGGTACACTTGTAAGGCCTCTCCCCAGTGTGGATGTGTTTGTGTGTATTGAGGTTGGATCTGCGGCTGAAGCTCTTCCCACATTCCCCACACTTGTAGGGCCTCTCCCCAGTGTGGATGAGCCAGTGGGTGATGAGGTGGGAGTTTTGCTTGAAGCCCTCCCCACAGTCAGGGCAGCGGAAGGGCCTCTCATCCGTGTGAATCCGCTGGTGCAGGAGGAGATTGGAGCTGCTCTGAAACCTCTTCCCACACTCAGGACACTCATAGGGCCTCTCCCCAGTGTGGATGCGCTGGTGGATGATGAGCTGGGAGCTGGAGCTGAAGCCCTTCCCACATTCCCCACACTCGTAGGCCCATTCCCCAGTGTGGATCATCTGGTGACAGATCAGGCTGTTGCTCTGGCTAAAGCTCTTCCCACACTCCAAGCACTTGTAGGGCTTCTCCCCATCCTGAAGCTGCTCATGGACCACCAGCTCAGAGCCCTGGCTGGATCTCCGGCCGCCTTCCCGGCACAGGGTGGGTCTTTCCTCCTCAGAGCACCCTGGGATGGGTTTGGAGCCCCTCCTCCTGTGGGATCTCTAGGGATTTTCATCCCCATTGGATTCCTGTGCTGTGGAGCTGCTCAAAATTGCCTCTTCCATGAGGTTCTGCCATGGGGATTTGTCCTCCCTGGTCTCCATCCTCAGCTCCTTGTCTGGGGGAGGAAGGACAAGGAGAGGATGGGATTTGCCTCCGTGCCAGAGGGAAGGGGAAGGAGATCCCCCCAGTGCGTCCCCGGCAGGACGGCGTCGGCAGCGGGGTTGTCCTGCAGCCAGGGGCCAGGCTGGGCTGGGAGATGGAGCAGGAGAGAGGGGGAAAGGGGCACTGACTTCCTCCTCACCTGCCTGGGTGTCCTGGGGCATCTTCCTCTTCCTCACAGCCTCCTTCCCCATTCAGCCAAAGTTTGGGATTGGAAAATCCTGGTTTAGGAGAAAACAAGGAATGAGCACATGGACTCTGATGGTACTTCTTACCAAGTCCATATTTAGAAGTCATCGGGGCATCTGCGGTGCCTTGGTTTGAAAGGAAAGGTGTTTGCTAAGGAAAGCAGAAACCTCAATTTAAATTGATAAAAATGTAAACATCCCATCCCCTCCGAATTATTATAATCTTGAAATCAAAGTGCTCTCAGGTAATGATCTGGGAATAGGAACTATTTTTTTTCTAAAGAAAGGAAAATGAAAATGCAGCAGTACAAAAAAAAACCAACAACAAATAAACAACCCACCAACAGAGTCAGAATACAACCTGACACCCCGTTGGTCAGGGTGCTGGTAGCAGTCTGATTAAATGGTGGCTGCAGTCCTCCTGGAGTGACAACTGTGGTTCTGTTGAAGCAATGATCCCATAGAAGATTGTAGCTTACCTCAGAAGTTCTGGTGCTGTAGATGGGTCTGGTCTCTCCCCTGGGAATCCAGTGGAGAAAGACTGCCTGTGGTGCTCTGATTCTCAGATTATATCCATGCAGGAATGCTTGGCTCTTCCTTCTGGCTGGAGCATCTCACAATGGGATGATGTCATTTTATCAGTCCTGCAGTGAGACTCAATGGCCCATTAACAGAAGATATCCCCCTGGAGGAAGGATGGGTGGTGGAACAGATAAAGAACACTGCCCCACCTGGTTTTAACAGCTGGCCCATTAACAGGAGATATCCCCCAGTTATGAGAGATGGGTCATGGAGAAGATAATGAAAACTGCTGTACCAGTTTTTAACAAATGGTGATAGAAAACATGCTTTTGGTTACATCTTGCATTGCAACCCAAGACATGGAGTCCATATGAACCCCCCAAAAACCAAGATGCAGCCCTGAAAATGCCTTCCATGAGTTCCTCGTCTCTGGTCTCACTCCTTTGGTGTTCAGGGGTTCCTCCCTGTCCCAGCTGCCGGGGGTCATACTTGTACTTTGGGACCCCTGTCTGCTCGGTCCTTGAGCTCTTCAGGCTGCTGGGTGTGCCAGGAATCAAAAAAGTTCCCCCTGTTTCCATCTCCCCACTTAGGGATGCTGGCACCCCCCAGTATCCCTCCAAGGAGCATTTTCCACTCATCTTTGGGGTTCTTCATTCTCCAAACATCCCCCCCCAAAAAACACAACCCAAGAAGGATCCCCCGGGATATCTGGGCTGAGCTCTCCCTCCCCGGTCACCTGTGGGATGGGAGGTGATGATCCCACAGGTGGAGAGCTGTGAATTCAGGGAGTGCTTGACCTCGTGGTTCCTTCTTTCTCTGATCCTCCTTTGTCCCTCCTTCAGGCTGAAGAAGCTGCTCAAGGAGTCAGAAGCAAAACTCCAAGTCCCTTGGAGCTTCAATCAGCCCCACTGAGGGCAGCGACTGCCAAAGGCTCCCCAGGGACTGGTGAGAGCAGATCCTGTGGCCAGGATTGCTGGGAGCCAAAGGCTCTGAGCAGGGAACTGCAATGCTGAGCAAGCCCTGGCTGGGTTGGAGGAAGCAGAAAGGCCAAGCCCTGAGGCCAGGCCTGGCCCAGCAGGGCCTGTCCCTCACGGGTGGCTCGGGGCTCTTTGTGGGGCAGTGGGATGTGAGGGGCAGCAAGGACAAATGCCATAAACCTGTGTGACACTCCAGATCCTTATGGAACCAAGGGGCCAGTGTGACACCATGGGAAGTTGTGGAACCAAGGGGATCGTTGTGACACTCTTGGGCCCATGGAACCAAGGGACCAGTGGGACAGTCTGAAGCCTTATGGAAACAAGAGGCCATTGTGAGCCTGCAGGGCTGTAACACCCCAGAACACTTCAATGCTGGTGGTAACCAAAGGTTCCTGTGCTTGAATTTGGCGCACAGGAGAAACAACAACCAGATCTTCTCAGCATGGACAGATGTAAAGAATATTCTTGGTAGGAAGGGACCCACAAGGACCATCAAGTCCAGCTCTTAATATAATGGCCCACACAAGGATTGAACCCACAAACTCGGTGATGCTGGCACCATGCTCTGACCAACTGAGCTAAGAAGTCAAAATGACACAAAATTCTATTGGCAAAATATAGACAGTCAAGAAATTTTGGCAAAGGGTTTAATACAACATCCAACTGAACATAAAACTCTTACCATAGCATTAACTTTGCAAACTTAGCTCATTTAACCTAAAAAGTGTTAACCCTTAAGATGTTATCTATCCAAAAATGTTCCAGATACATAGGATTAGAAGGAGAAGAAATAGAAAACAGAAGGACAGAAGATCTACAGAAAAACACTTCCAGGATGATCCCAGTCACTCCCACTACAATCTCAGTCACCCCCAGTATGAGCTGGTGCACCCAGCCACCCCCAGTATGGTTCCAGTCACACCCAGGCCCTCCCAGTATGATTCCAGTCATGGCCAGAGTGACTCCCTGTCACTCCCAAGATGGGCCCAGTTGCTCCCAGTCACCTCCAGTATGGTTCCAGTCCCAGCCAGCACCTTTGTGGTCACTTCCAGTATGATCCCAGCTAGTTCCAGTAGGATCCCAGTATGACCCAGCATGGGCACAGCTGCTCCCAGGATTATCCAGTGTGGTTCCAGTTGTTCCCATTTACCTGCACTGTGGTTTCAGTCTCTCCCAGTCTATCCCAGTTGCTCTCAATCACTCCTCAGGTGCTTCCAGCCTGATCCCAGTTGCTCCCAGCCACTCCCAGTCATGCTGAGTGCAGTCCCAGTTGCTGCCAGTATGGTCCCAGTCTTGCCCAGCATGGCCCAACTGCTCCCACTGTGATCCCAGTAGGATGCCAGTTACCCTCAGGATGGTCCAGTTGCTCCCTGTTCCTCCCAGCGTGATTCCAGTTGCACCCAGTTGGCCCCAGTATAGTCCCAGTCGCTCCCCAGATGATCCCAGCTGCTCCCATCATGGTCCCAGTTATGCCCAGCTGGAGTTGCACCCAGTGTAGACCCTGTCACTCCCAGTTGTTCCCAGTTGTCCCCAGCATGGTTCCCATTGTTCCCAGTGTGTTCCCAGTCACTCCCAGTATATGCCAGCTGCCCTCAGCATCTCCATAGTCATTCCCAGACACTCCTAGTAATCCCAGTTAGGTGCTTGTTATCCCAGTATGATCTCAGGTCCAGTATATCCCAGTCAAGCTGGGATTCACTCCCTGAATTCACAGCCCCTCCATCCATGGGATCAACACCCCTCTATCCCACAGGTTACCAGGGAGGGGGAGCTCGGCCCAGGTATCCTGGGTGGTTCCTGGGTTGGGTTTTTTGGGGGTGATTATTGGAGAATGAAGAATTCCAAAGCTGAGAAAAAAATGCCCTTTGGGGGGACATTTGGGGTTCCCAGTGGCAGCTGCTGGCAGAGGCAGCCTGGAGGAGCAGAACCCTGTGTCCCCAAGGACCCCAAAGTGGGGAGCCCAGAGAGGGGGAGCGCCATGATTTGTGGGACCCTCAATTAAATAGAGAGGGACAGGGTGTCTCCTTGGACCCAATGCACCCCCAACTAGGGAATAAGGGGAGCAGGGATCATGGGACCCAAAAAAAACCCCAGCATCCCTAAGTGGGGAGATGGAAATGGGGGGAACTTTTCAAATTCTTGGCACTCACAGCAGCCAGAAGAGGTCAGGGACTGAGTAGATGGGGGATCGCCAGTACAAGCGTGACCCCCAGAAGCTGGGACAGGGGGAAACCCTGAACACCAAAAGGGAGAGAACCGAAATGAGGAACTTCTGGAAAGCATTTTCAGGGCCAAATTGTAGTGGTGTGCAATTTTTATGGACCCCATGTCCTGGGTTGCAATGCAAGATGTAACCAAAAGCATGTATTCTGTCACCATCTGTTAAAAACTAGTGGAGCAGTTTTCATTATCTCCTACATGACCCATCCCTCATAACTGGGGGATGTCTTCTGTTAATGGGCCAGCTGTTAAAACCAGGTGGGGCAGTGTTCTTTATCTCTTCCACCACCCATCCTTCCTCCAGGGGGATATCTTCTGTTAATGGGCCATTGAGTCTCAGTGCAGGACTGATAAAATGACATCATCCCATTGTGAGATGCTCCACCCAGGGGGAGGAGCCAAGCATTCCTGCATGGATATAATCTGGGAATCAGAACACCACAGGCAGTCTTTCTCCACTGGATTCCCAGAGGAGAGACCAGACCCATCTACAGCACGGGAACTTCAGAGGTAATGTACAAAATTCTATGGGATCACTGCTTCAAGAGAACCACATCAGTCACTCCAGGAGGACTGCAGCCACTATTTAATCAGACTGCTACCAGCATGCTAACCAACAGGGTGTCAGGTTGTATTCTGACTCTCTCAGACTGTTGTTTTTTTGTTGGTTTTTTTTTTTGTACTGCTGCATTTTCATTTTCCTTTCTTTAGTAAAGAACTATTATTTCTATTCCTATATCTTTAACTGAGATCACTTTGATTTCAAGATTATAATAATTTGGAGAGGGCTGTTGCTTACATTTTTATCAATTTCAATGGGGGTTTCTGCTTTCCTTAGAAAACACCTTTCCTTTCAAACCAAGACACCCCAGATGCCCTGGTGACTTCTAGAGGGACTTGGACAGAGGGACCTTCAAACTCAACGTGCTCATTCCTTGTTCTCTCCCGAACCAGGATTTCCCAATCCCAGACATTGGCGAGATGGATGAGAAGGCTGCGAGGAAGAGGAAGATCTCCCAGGACACAGAGGCAGGTGAGGAGGAAGTCAGTGCCCCTTTCCCCCTCTCTCCTGCTCCATCTCCCAGCCCAGCATGGCCCCCGGCTGCAGGACAACCCCGCTGCCGACGCCGTCCTGCCGGGGACGCACTGGGGGGATCTCCTTCCCCTTCCCTCTGGCACGGAGGCAAATCCCATCCTCTCCTTGTCCTTCCTCCCCCAGACAAGAAGCTAAGAATGGAGACCAGGGAGTACAAATCCCTGCGGCACAACCTCGTGGACAAGGCCGTTCTGAGCAGCTCCACAGTGCAGGAATAAAACAGGGAGGAAAATCCCCAGAGATCCCACAGGAGGAAGGGCTCCAAACCCATCCCAGGGTGCTCTGAGGAGGAAAGACCCACCCTGTGCCGGGAAGGTGGCCGGAGATCCAGCCAGGGCTCTGAGCTGGTGGTCCATGAGCATCTTCAGGATGGGGAGAAGCGCTACAAGTGCTTGGAGTGTGGGAAGAGCTTCAGACAGAGCAACAGCCTGATCTGCCACCAGATGATCCACACTGGGGAATGGCCCTACAAGTGTGGGGAATGTGGGAAGGGCTTCAGCTGCAGCTCCCACCTCATCATCCACCAGCGCATCCACACTGGGGAGAGGCCCTATGAGTGTCCCGAGTGTGGGAAGAGGTTTCACAGCAGCTCCAGTCTCGTCCAGCACCAGCGGATTCACACGGATGAGAAGCCCTTCCGCTGTCCTGACTGTGGGGAGGGCTTCAAGCAAAACTCCCACCTCATCAGGCACCGGCGCATCCACACTGGGGAGAGGCCCTATGAGTGTGGGGAATGTGGGAAGAGCTTCAGAAACAGGTCCGACCTCAATACACACAAACGTATCCACACTGGGGAGAGACCCTACGAGTGTCCCCAGTGTGGGAAGAGCTTCACCCAGAGCTCTCACTTGACCAGACACCAACGGAGGCACCAGTAAGGGAAGCCCTGCGAGTGCCCCAAGTGCAGGAAGAGCTTTCTCCACAGCTCCAGCTTCATCCCCCCTTGGAGAATCCACATTGGGAAGAGACCCGGTGATCCGTGTTCCCTGGGATCCATGCTGGGAACACACCTGTACCTCTTCCTGCCCATGGCAATGACATGATGAGAGATCAAAGAACATGAGAGTCTGACCATGGCCCTGTCATATTCAATCCCATCTCAGATCATTGCCAGGGGCGGGAAAAGGACTCCCTCTCTCTCACCAGAGGAGAAGAGTGTCCTTTCTTGGCAGGAGGAAATACGTGGCCAGGAAGACCCAGTCGGTGGCATTATAGTTTTCCCTGTGAATAGATTGTCTTATCCCTTCTGTTATCCAAATTGTTTCTATTCCTGTTTGTTCCTTATCTTGTTGCTGTTCTCAATAAATTGTTCTTATTCCAGCCTGGGATCTTTGCCTTTTGTGCTTTCCATGGGAGATGGGAGGGAAGAGAGCGGCAGTGCAGTTTTAGTCGGAGCAGGAAATTGGGGAATGCCATTCCTGAAGCCCAGCCCATGGAAACCGAGCATCCCAGCTGGTGCCAGGCCTGGTTGCCATGGCAGCAGCCTTGGGAGCGGGTCCCTGGCTGGGGGCTGCGGGAACCTCTTCCCTCTGGTGCCCAGGGACAGGAGTGGAGGGAGCGGCTGGAGCTGAGGCGGGCAGGTTTAGGCTGGATGTGAGGAAAAGGTTTTTCCCGCGAGGCTGCTGGGGCACTGAACAGGCTCCCCAGGGAAGGCTCCCAACTCCAGGGCTGGCTGAGCTCCAGCAGCGTTTGGCCAGCGCTGCCAGGCCCAGGCTGGCATTGTTGGGGTGTCCTGTGCAGGGCCAGCAGTTGGACTGGAGGATCCCCGTGGGTCCCTCCCAACTCAGCCAATTCTGTGGCTCTGGGATCCCATGAACCTGGGGATGGGCCTGCAAATGGTTGCCATGGCAATGGGCTCTGGCTCCAGGTCTGAGTCAGGCACAGACAGGGGCGCCACAGAGACCTCCCAGGGGTTTCTGGGGATGCTGAAGAGACGTGTGCTCAGACGCAGTCCCAGCAATTCCATGGTGACATCCCAGGGGACCCTGGGCTGCAAAGGCACTGCTCAGTCACAGGCACTCCCGGGGGCTCCACGGTGACATCCCAGGAGTCCCCAGGCTGCCAAAGAGCCGGGATGTCTCAGACACTCCCAGGGCTTCCTGTCATGGGCAGAGTGGGAGCTGCAGGCAAAAACTTTATTTCTTTATTGGAGAAACCCCTGCTGGGTCATGAGGTGAAGAAATGACACCCAACAGCCACCAGGGATCCTCAAACACCTCCGGGATGCCTCGACTTTTAAATTCCTTCTAAGAGAGGAGACTGAAAGCAGCTGGACTCAATCCCAGCCCCAGACTTTGTCAAAGGTTTATGTGTAAATATTTGACAGGTGGAACTGAACCGTAATGCAATTTGTCCCACAGGATTAACAATGGAATCTATATATATCTTATACAGATATATATATATATATATATTATATCAGATATATTATACAAATACAACTGTGACTGATTCTGAACAAGATTTATTTACAGCACAGAGTAAATAAAAAAAAGAGTTATTTACTCCAGAGTAGAGGAGCTATAACAATTATTAGACTATAGTGCTCTAGGAAGCAATTTTGTAGTAAACAGGGCTTTGGTGGAGTTGTTTGAGCTCATTCCAGGCACAGCCTCCTGCTCCAGCAGGAACTGCCTTTCCTGTGCCATGCCCAGGGCAGATCCTGCTGCAGGAAAAGCCCCAGGCCAGCCCCAAGCCAGGGAAGGGCTCGGGCACAAGTGCAGAGTGCCGTGCTGGGAGCTGTGCCAGGGACAGCCTGAGGCACCAAAGGCACCTTGGCAGCAGCAGCTGCTTCCAGGCCATGGCCAGAAGGCTCCCTTGGCACCCCGGCCTGGTGGCCAGCACTGCAGAGCTGCTGCTTCAGGGCTCATTTCTGGCTGGGCTCCGAAAAGCCACTGCTGCTCCAGGAGCCTGACTGGGAAGCAATTGGCCCCAGCACCCTGGGGACAAAATAATAATGAACAAACTCTTCATGGCAGCAGAGACAAGGCAGGGGCAGAGGAAAGGGGAGAGCCAGGCCCAGGGGACATGGCTGCAATGGTGATGGCTGTGAGGTCAGTGCCACTGCAGCAGCCTGGCTGGCCCTCAGCAGACATTCTGGCCAGGAGGGTTGTGAGGGCACCCAGCACATCAGAGAACCCACACAACAGCAATTCCATCCTTGGGGAGGGGAGGGGCTTTCACTGTGTCAGGTTGCACAGAGCTCCTGCTCTGGGAGCATTTCTGGGATGGGGCATCCATTTCTCTGGAAAAGCAGCTGCAGTTTTGTGCCACTCTGATTGTAAAATATTTCCTCCTTCTAACAAATCCAAATCCACTCTAGATCACTTTAAAGATATTGATCCTTGTTGTGTCATTGCAAGATCTGGGAGGAAATAACTTTGACCCGTGTTTCCATCTTCACAGACCTTGGAGAGGACCCAAAAATCTCCCAGGATGGGATTTGGAGGCCTCATCACATAAGTAGCAGGTAGAGGCTGAGGGCCCTGGGCTGTGAAGCTGCAAGGCCCTGCCTGAGGCAACTTGTGCAGCCCTTTGGCCATGGCTGCTGGCCCTGGGCCTGAGGCCAGCAGGGGACAAGTGACCCTGGCAGCCCTGGGGCCTCATTGCCTCCTTGTCCCTGCTCAGCAGCCTGGCAGGGGCCGCCCCATGGTGCTGCCCTTGGCATTGCACATCCCCACATGCCAGTGGCCCGGGAAGAGCCCTGAGCAATGAGGGAGGGACAGCATCTGCCTTGCCAGGGGCTGGGGCTCAGCCCTTGGCCCTTGCCATTCCTGAAACACATCCAGCTTTGCTCAGCACCACAGACACCTTTCCCTTGCTTGTCCCCAGCTGCCATCAGGGCCTCCAGTCTTCTGCTCTGCCTGGAACCTGGGGACGCTTTCTCACTCGTGTCTCTCATTTCAACTACAAGAAACTTCAGTGTTTCCATCTGACTTGGAGCTCTTGAGGAGTTTCTGGAGCACACTCTGAGGGACTGAGTGTGATGCCAAGAGCCCCAAAGGCCCGAGAGGGTGATGAAAGTGCTGGTGCTGTGTCTGTGCTGCTGAGCTGGGCCGGGCTCCTGGCCCAGAGGCAGCTCCTGGCAAGGGCAGCGCTGCAGAGAGACAGCTCTGGCCAGGAGCAGCTCCTGAGCACAGCCCAGCAGGGCTGGGGCCCTGCCAGGGCAGCTCAGGGACACAGAGAGCAGGCCCAGACAGAGCTGCCAGGGGCTCAGCACTGGCAGGGGCTGTGGGATGTGCCAGAGGGGGCTGTGTCCCAGCAGCACCTCTGTGGCTGTGTCCTGGAGCCCCAGAGCAGCTGTGATGTCAGAAAGGGGCTGTGTGACAGCTCTGAGTGGGTTGTGTGAGGTCACAGCTAGGGCTGTGACATCCCAGAGTTTGTTGTATGAGGTCACTGAACAGCTACAGCGTCATAGAGGGGATCCTGTGACATCAGAAAGAGGTGTGTGATGTCACAGTGTGGCTGTATGACATCACAGAGTGGGCTGGGTGATGTTACTTAGTGGGTTGTGACATCAGAGACATGACTATGACATCAGAGGTCGAATGTACATCATTACAGAAAGGATTCTGACATCACAGAGCAGGTTGTGACATGACAGAGCCACCACAGGGTGGATTGTGATATCACTGGTTGGTTGTGAGACATCACAGAACAGGCTGTCAAGTCACATGGTGGTGATATGAAATCCTAGAGTGGGCAGTGACATCATAGTGTCATGGAGTTACTTTACCTTTAAGGGAGTTGGAGTTGCTGGGAAGTGCTCGGAGTCTTTTCTCCTGACCAATTATCGGTCATTGCTGGGAATTGACAGCAGTTTAGGCCATTGAAAAGTGGGATCAACTTGTGAACCCTACCTTAAAAGGTAAAAGCAGAGCTTTCTGGGCTCTCTTTGTTTTCTGGCTGTGGAGGGTGGCGGAGCTCCAGGCCTCCCGTCCCTGCCCAGGCCATGCGGCCGGGCGGGGATGGGGCCGAGCCTGCCCCGTCTCCCGGCCGGGAGATGGGGGGGCCTGGGGAAGGTTTTCCTCGGGCCCGGGCCGAGCCGATCTCTGGCTCGGCTGCAGGTTTTGCTGTAACTACATTCACTAGAAACTGCCCACTGAAGAAAGAGAGAAGCCCTGGACTTGCAGCGGGTTGGAGCAGCGACTACACGCTCCAGAGCAGCCATGAGGAACTTTCCATCACAGACGGCTCCAGCTCCTGTTCGGCAGAGATCTCCGAACCATCTACAAAAGCCTGGGCAAGATTTTAACTCTTTCATTACCCAGATGAGACTTGCAGATTAATCTTTTTATCCAGAGAGAGAGAGAGAGAGATCAACATGAAAAGAGACTTTATAAACTATCAGTGACAGGAAAGAAAAGAAGCTTCAGGAAAGGTAGAGAATTAAGAAGATGCTTCAATTAAGCTGAAATATCTCCCTGTTAAAACTATGGAGATGGACAATGAAGTCCTGAAAAGAACTCCTTTAATTCATGATATAGGATCTAGAGAGGAATAGTGTTTAAAGTGTAAATTTGAGTAAAGAGTAATTATAGTATAGTGAAGTGCTGGGAGATTTGAAGCCTTGAGAGGCAATGAGAAAACTGTTTTCTGGTGAAGCTCACAGAAACAGATGAAGAAGACTTTTTTTATTTACCTTTGAATAACTTATCCTTAAAAATGCTATCTCTAGACTCATGGCCCATACATACTTCAGAGTGATGTGAAAATGAGAGGAGTGAACTCTAATAATAGCAGCTCTGAGCAGCTAACATTAGGGCAATAGAAAACTATAACAAAAATAGTTTTCTTGTGAGAAACTCCATAAATTAACAGGAAGAAACTTCTGTTTCTCTATAAAGACTGGTGAAAAGACTAGCAAGAATTGAGACTGTTTTAACCATCAAAGTTCCAGAGTTTTTGTCTCTGTGGTCATGTGAATGGGGAAGTGGTGGGTAGATAGGGGATGGAAAGGTTTTTCTGGAGGTTTATTCTGGTGTTCTTATTATTGTGGTTTGCCAGTAAACTTTCTTTTTTTTCCCTTTTAAGTTGTATGCCTGTTTTGCTCTTGTTCTAATCCATATCTCACAGCAAGAAGTAAGTAATTTTCTTAGTTATTGGTTTAAAACCACGACACTGTTCTTCATGGTGCATGCTTCACTTGTTGCTCGGGGGTCTTCAGTCTTCTTTTGGTGGTCTTTTGACGAAGGCTTACACTCATCCTCGTTGTCCTCTGGATAACATCACAGGCTGTGCGTGTGTACTAAGTGTTGTGTTATGTAAGTGAGCATTGTGCTCCACTAATTAGTCTTATATTTTATAATTTTCAGGCCCTATACCTAAAGTCATTCCAACTTTATCCATCTCAAGGTCGATTTTGTCTTAGGACATTCCTTATCTCAAAACTACATTCTGTACCTTAATTTTAACATGTAACATCTGTAGAGGGGTACATCTGCCTTGTAACACCAATTCCCTTGATTGCTTCTAATAATAATTTTCCAAATAGTTACACTTCAGTTAACACAAATCATTTCCATTTATTACAGGAGGGTGTGAAAACAGGAGCATTGTTTGGTGTGGCCTCCTCTCTGCCTTTCACACCTTTCAGTGCTTTGAGCCAGCCAAGAGCTTTCTCCAAGAGTGCAATGAAGCAGCTGTTGCTGCTCCCAGCTCTGGCTCTTCCCAGTCTCTGCCCCTGCCTGGTTTTGTCCCTCTTGCTGTGCCCTCTGTTCCCCCAGGGGGCTGCCCCAGGCTGAGGGATCAGATGCAGGCACTGCTGCTGCTCCCTGGGGACCAGCCCCAGTTTGGTTGTTGCTGTCAGTGCCAGCAGAAGCGGTGGCTGGAGCAGCGGGTGCTGACAGTGGCCCAAGGCCCGGGGCTGGAGGGGTCCCTGGGCTGGGGCTGGGAGGGAGCTGCCCCTTGTTCTCCCTCTGCCTCCCGCAGAGCTGGGCCGGGCACAAGTGGGGCAGCAGAGCCAACAGGGAGCCTGCGAGTCTCTTGCAGCCGTGCCTGCTCACAGTTTGGCCTTGGAGCTTCAGGTGGGCAAAGGCAGCTGCTCTGCTCCCTCTGCGTGTGCCCGTGTTCAGCAGTGCTGCTCCATCAGTCTGTGCCCAGCAACGGGGAAAAGCCTCAGCCCTGCAGGGCCAGGAGCTGCCGGGCTCTGCCTGAGCAGCTCAGCCAGCGGGAAGGGAGCTGCTCCACACGGGAACCAGGAGCAAAGGACATGCCTTTTCTAGGACTTGTTTTCTGTAAACAAACAAACAAACAAACAAACAAAAAGATAAAAATTACCCCCAAATGTGTAGTGAAAAATCTTCTATAACACTAGAGTAAGAAAGAGGTAATTGATCTTTTGAAAAAGAGAACTTAGGTTTGATTTTAGTTCCTTAGTCTGTACACGTGCTAGTGGAAAGGATCCATTAGCTGCCTTCCTTTACAGATTTGATGGATCTTTTCCAATATCAAGATATTTTACACTGCAGTTAAAGGAATAGGAAATTGAAATACATGTTCTTCATGACTGTGTCTTGAGTGTCAAAATTTTGCAGTTTGAAACTTGGACCTAAAGTGTTGCAAATGGAAGTGATAAATCCCAATGGCCTGAGGGAATGCAGCTTTTCCTATGGGATGTGCAGCACTCCAAGGACTTCCTCAGTGGGGCTGTGGCTGCTTGGAGCTTTGTCCTGTGCCACTCCGGGATGTCATGAAATGGGACTTCACCTGCCACCAGCCCAGGTCACGCTCTGCCACCCCAGCTCCTTGGACCTTGTGTCCCCAAAGAAGACACAAGGTGTTTCTGCTGCTCCACCTTTGCACAGATCCACAGAGAGCTGGGATTATCCCAAGTCTCGTGTCTCCATTGTGCCATATTCCTAAAGAACCAGCAGCCCATCCTGACGAATATGGTGAGTTATGTGGATGGTTGTCAGCTCCCTTTCCTGCCTAGAAATCCTGAAACTGCTTCTAAATGCTGTTCCCTTCAGCTCTTGGACACCTACTGACACAGAGCTGGGAAAAAAATGCCCTGGCCATGGCTTACAAGGTGAGTTCTGCCAAAGTTAGAGCTCTGTGGGAAATCTCTATCCATCCCTATCCTTTTAATATATCTGTACGTGGGGGTGTGCATGGATGTGTCTTGTATGGAAAGGAAGGAGTGTGCAAACAACGTGACTGACACTTTCACTCTCTGTGCTCATTCCATACACATGGGTACCAAGATATTATGGAAACCTTTGCAAGGACAGAGCTTCTGTCCATGGATATAGAGACATCCAAGAGCCCCTGGCACAGACAGACCCTTCTGTCCATGGATACAGAGACATCCAAGAGCACCTGGCACAGACAGACCCTTCTGTCCATGGATACAGAGACATCCAAGAGCCCCTGGCACAGACAGACATTGCTGCTCTTCAGCCACTGACAGGATGAGTCCCTGAGACTGGGGCTTGGCCTTCCTCGTGGTGAGGGGCATCGAGGAAGGCTGCAGTGTGATGGAGACTGTGATGGGCTGGGAACTCACTGGGGGAAAGGAGGGAGCAGTTGTGAAGTAAAAGGCAGGTGGGGGAGAGAACTGTTCAGGGAAGGGCTGAGCTACAGCTTGAGCAAGATGAAAAATGTCATTTGGAGTCATCCCAGATGGATTTCATTTCAGAAGTTATGGAACAAGTTTAATTTTTGGGAGGTGTCATGTTTTCCCGTGGAGGTGGACACTCTGCAGACTTGAGCTGCATTGCCAAAATGCTCAAGTCTCTGCTGCAGGTCACAGCGTTTCTTCTTTGGCTGATCCCGGCCCAGTGCTGAGCCCAGCAGAGCCCTGGCAGAGCCCAGAGCAGCCTCAGCATCCGCAGAGCCCGGCTGCAAGGAGAGAAAGCAGAAACCGCCCGTCAGCTGAAGGCTCCTGTCCCCTTGTCCCAGCCAGCCGCGGTGCCCAGGCCATGCTGGCCGTGCTCAGAGCTGGGCCCAAAGCTGCCCATCACTGCTGCCTTGGGGAGCAGAGCAGGAGGGCAGGACATGTGCCCAGCCTGCAGCCAGCCACGGTAGATCCAGCCCCTCAGCAGCTGCCCAGAGCGGGATGCTCCTGTGCCCGCTGCCAGCTCCCAAAAGCTCTTGTCCCAGCCATGCCAAGGAGATGAGGACCCACCTCACACCATCCGCTGCCACAAGAAAAGCTGGTCCCAAACGATGTCCTCAGTCTTCTCCAAGGGCACGGCCCATCCACGCCACAGCTGGTCCCAAGCACTTCCTGATCCAGACTGGACCCCACCTAGAACGCTTCCTTTAGAAAAACAAACAACAAATTAATGAAAATATGTTACAGACAAAAAGGGGAAACAAGAAAAATGGTAAAAAATCTTCTGTCTGTCAGGAGCTTGAGGAAGGCCCAACCCCTACATTCTAGGGAAAAACCCACCCATGGGTGAGGGAAGCCCATGCTTTCTCCCTTTCCCCCTGCACTGTCCCCCAAAATCACGGTGATCCCAAAGCAAAGCAGGGGAGTGGAGCAGCCCAAGCCCTTCCTTGCCTGCACAGCAAAGCAGCCGTGCTCAGGTTCTGGAGTCCCACCTGTGCTCCTGCCATGGGGGTTTGTTTGTGTCGGGCTGGCTGCCCCAGCCCCAGCCGGGGCACGGTGGGTGCTGGGGGCTGTTGGCAGGGCCAGGATCCCACTCCCATTTCGTAACCACCCCAGCCCACGCCCCCAGCCCTGCCAAAAACCAGCTGGGCAGCCACTGAGGAATCAGTTGCATCTGCCCCAGTGAAAGGGAAACCTTTGGTTCCCGGCCAATGCACAAATCTGGGAGCATCCCCCTGGGTCTGGACTTACCTGAAAATTCCCTGTGGAGCCTGGCTTTGAAGAAGGTGCCAGAATCAAAGTCCATCATCGCCAGCTCCTGCTGGCCAGGTGGAGGAAGAGGTTGTCATCCTTGCTGCTGTCCTCCATGTCTCCAGCAGCAGCAGCAGCAGCCCCACCTGGTACAGCTTCTCCAGGGGCTCCTTCTTCCCTGGGGTGACACCAGGCTGTCAGGGTTCTGCCCAGGGCCCGGCTGTCAGTGAAGCAGGACAAGCAAAACCAGCTCAGATGGTGCCCACCAGTGCTGGGCAGAGCAGCTCAGCTCCAGCACAAGGGCTGTGTGTTCCCATTCCATGACCCCAGTGCAGTGACACAGGCAGGACAAAAAAGTCTGGGTTTCTTTGCTGCTGATTGCCAGGGCATGTGTGGAGCTGTAACTTACCAGGTCCCTGCATCACTGTGCCCGTGGCTCTCTCCCTTCTTCTAGGGCTGATGAATATCCTGCATCCAGGGATCACAGGACAGGTCTTCTAATGAGGGCCTGTCCAAGGAGTTCAGGGATAAACACCACCTGATCAGAACCTGGCAGTCTGGGGAGAGAAACCACAAACCACTGGTCACTTGGAGAAGGCTCCTGTCAGCTTTGCCCCACTATTCCCGTGCCCAGGCCACGCTGGATGTGCTCAGAGCTGGGCCTAAACTTTCCCATCAATTCTTTGTTTTGGAGGAGAGCAGGAGAGCAGGACATGTGCCACCTCCTCAGCAGCTGCCAGAGCGGGATGCTCACGAGCCCGCTGCTGTCTCCCAACACTGGTGTTCCCCCCGTGCCCAGAGATGAGGATCCACCTTGGGAGAGCCGTTGTGGCAGCGGGAGCTGGCCCCATCTGATGTTCCTGCCCCTCCTGAAAGGGTGCTCCCCGCAGACCATCTCGTGCAGCAGGATGCCCAGGGACCAGACGGTCGCTGCCTCGCCATGGTACCAGCCGAAGTCGTTCCATTCCGGGGGGCTGTATGACGGTGTTCCTATGGAATATGGATGGAGCTCATCAGGGGGATGCTGCTGCTCCCAGAGCCTGGCCCCAGCATCCCTGGGCATGTGGGGGCTGCCCCAGTGGCCCATGGGGTGACCTGCTGCCCTCTCGCCAGCACCTGGGACTTGGGTACAAATCCGTGTCTCAAAAAGAAGCTACTGGTGTTGGAAGAGGGCAGCAGAAACCCTGGCAAGGCCTGACCATGACACACAAAGGGAAATACCCACTCAGTGCTGGGGAAAAACCATACCCACATCCTCCCTGCTGGCATTGCCCAAAAAATATCTTGAACCAAGTCAAACCAGGTGAGCAGAGCAGTCCAAGCCTTTTCTCACCTGCACACCAAACCAGCTGGTGCACAGGTTCTGCCTCCCCCTCTCTGCTACTCCCACCCACGGGGGTTTTGTCAGGCTGGGTGCCCCAGCCCCAGCCCCAGTCCTGGGCAGAGTGGCAGGCAAAGGCTGCCAGCAGGGATGGAAGATGGGTCCCCACCCAGCTCTGCTCAGAAGCAACTTGGCTGAAGACTCAGTCCTGTGACTGGCAGCAAAAGGGAGAATCCCTGCTGCCACACCCAGGCTGGGCCAGGAGATGTTGGGCCAGGAGATGCCAGGACCAGGATCACCACCCCTGTGTGGGCTCACCTGCAAATTGAGTGTAGGCTGTGTCCTGCAGGTAGGTGCCACAGCCAAAGTCGATCAGTTTTGCCTCGCCGGTGTCCAGGTCTACCAAGACGTTCTCAGGTTTGATATCTCGGTGCAGGACCCCGCAGCTGGTGCAGTGCCGCACGGCCGCCAGCACCTGCTGGAACAGCTCCCGCGCCTCTTCCTCGGACAGGAACCTCCGTGCCCGAATGAAACGCCGCAGGTCCTGACACCGCTCCGGGCGCTCCAGCACCATCACGATGGTGTTGGGGAGCTCAAACCATTCCAGCAGCTGCACCACACCGGGGAAGCCTGTGGACACCTTGTCCAGCAGCACTATCTCCAGGGGTGCGCTGGTGCCGTCGGGCTGCGGGAGGAGCACGGTGCCGTCAGTGGGGCTGAGGCCGTGCCAGGGCTCGGGAAGCCCTCAGCCAGCCCGGGATGCTCTGTGCCCTCCGCTGGCCCCACGCCCGCTCTCCCTCCAGGTGTCCTGGCGGCTCCCACCCTGCCGGGCCCCGGCTCATCCCCGCCCGGCACGGCCCGGCTTCTGCCGCTGGCCCCGCTCACTCACCAGCTCGCCCCAGTGCCGGACGCGGTTCCGTGGCACCTTTTTGATGGCCACCTGCAAGCCAAAGGGAACAGCGGATTCAGCTCACCGCCCACCGTGTCCAGCCCCATCCTCCTCCTCCGCCCCCTCCTCCTCCTCCGCCCGCCGCCGGCCCCTCTGCTCACCGGGAGTCCGTCCGAGAGCCGAGTGGCCGCAAAAACTCTGCCAAAGCCGCCGCGCCCCAGCAGTGAACCCACTCGGTAGCGCTGCTGCAGGGCCTGCTGCGCCTTCCCTGGGGAAGAGACGCGGCCGTCAGTGCTCGGCCCGGGGCCAGGAACGGCCCCCGAGCGCTCCCCGAGCTCCCCGGGCCGGGCACCCGCAGGCGTTCCCTCATTGGAACGCGACAGCGGCGGAGCTCGGGCCGGGGAAGCCGCAGCGGAGGCGGCGGCAGCGGCCGCACCGCCTGTGTCCTCCGCGGGCCCCGGGAGGAGCCGGGGCCGGGGCCGGGGCCGGGGTCGGGGCCGGGGCCGGGGTCGGGGTCGGGGTCGGGGTCGGGGTCGGGGTCGGGGTCGGGGTCGGGGCCGGGCTCCGGCCAGGTGGAGCCAAAGGGCAGCGATGCCGCCCCAGCCCCAGGCAATGATGCCCGCCCAGCACAGCCAGAGCTGGGCGGAGGTGAGACCGCGGAGGGACGGCCGGGGCCGGGGCCGGGGCAGCCCCGCCCGGGGCCGGGGGCGGACCGGGGGCATGGCCCGGGTGGGCACGGGGAGAGGGAAACTGGAAGAGAAGGGGACACAGGAAAAGGGAGACCGGGAGAAGATGCGGGACAGTGGGAGAGGGAGAGGAGAGAGAGAGAATTGATAAATTTGCTGCTTTCGCTGCTGCCGCCGCCGCTGCCGCTGCAACTGAAGCACCGGGGCCGTTTGTCCCCGTGTCCGTTTGTCCGTTGCCCGCTCGGCCCCGCCCCGAGCCCCGCGCTCCCCGGGCAGCCCCTGAGCCTGGCCAAACACGGCAACTTTGCCCTGCTGAGCCAAGAGCCAGAGTCTGGACTCCTGCACAGGGGCACAGCAATGCCCTTGGCTGCTGCTGTGCCTTGTCCCTGCTGAGGCTCAGACACCGTCTGAGCACATTCCCTGAATGCAGAATTTGTACCTGAGCCGAGCACTGAACTTGTGTCTCCAGCATCGCTTTCCAAGGAAAACAGGGCAAGGCAAACTGGCTATAGCTCAGGGTATTTTACAGTGTCTAAAACTTGCCAAGTCTCAGATCTTAGAGGTGAGAGCCATTTGGAATGAATGGGATGGAGAAACAGTGCAAGATGGAAAAGGGAAACATAAAAATAGAGAATAGAGAAAAAAAATAGAGAAAAATAAAAAAAACCATATTGTTCATTTCTTTGGATTTTATTTTCATTTCTTAAAAAAGCTGTTTCCATTTTCCCAGAATCTTCTCCCCAGTCCCGTCTGTTCTTTCCAAAAACCTGTCCTGGAGAACAAGGCGCAGCTCCTGTCACAAGATGTGCCCCCAGCTGCAGCTTCTCTTGGCTTCCCACACTGTGAGTGCAGCACAACTCTTGCAGCAAAGCAGGATAAATGTTTGAAGAACTTGACAACTTGTTCTTTCTTTTCCTTGTGCACTGGGGATTTGTGCCATTGGTGAGGTTTTCATTGTTCCTCTTCTACCCAAAGAAAACATGATGGGCTACCAGGAATTGTTGGGGAATACAAGCCTGGCTGAATGTGGAGAAAGAATCTCCAGAGCCTGCAGCCAGCAGTGGAGAGCTCATCATTCCAACAGCCCCATGGACATCTGGAAAGTGACCTGGAACATGAAGATGGGCTGACAGAGGGAGTTTGTTTCTGTGTTCAGTTGAGATGATTCTACATCTCTTGCACTGGGAGAAATCAAGAGCACAATCAGTTGATGATAAGCAGCAGAACATGATAAGCTGGAGCTCTCAGTGGATGAGAGAAAGAATGTGAAAAGGAGAAATGCAGGGAATGACTTGGTGAACTTTGTGTGCAAGAAGGGTCATTTTTTCCTAATAATTCCCAATTCATTCCCTTTGCTTTTATCCTTTTAACAAGGCCAATTGCGTCTCAGATTCCCAATGAAATGGAGAACCCTGAGCTTGTGGAGCTGCCTGAAAGGTGCCCTGTTCCTTTTTCTTCTGCTGCTCAGAAGAAACAATGAAGCGAGTTGGGAAGTTCTGGTTTTTCTTTCTCCTGGTGGATTTTTTCATTTGATTTGCCACTGCAGAGGCAATTTCTGTGATGGCCTCTGTCAGTTGATTCTATTTCAGCAGCAGCAGCAGCAGCAACAGGGCTGTGTTTGAGCACTGCAAATGTGACCTGTGTGGCTTTAATTCCCCTCGACTTAGTGCTCAGGGACTTGGGAGCATTTTGATCTGTACTGATCATGATGCCTGAAACAAAAATCCTGAGTTCCCCGTGACAAAGCACAGTGGGTAGCACTGATTGAAAGAGGCAATTGCAGCTGTACTGCTAAAATTCAAGTGGCAAGCAGAAGAGGGGCAAGAGCAGCCGGGATCTACAATTGCCAAGGCCAAGGCACCCACAGCCTCCTGCTGTCACCTCAGGGTGAGTAAAACAGGGCTGAAAACAGCGCTGGAACCCGATCCTTTCTTCCTCTGAGGGCTGGCTGAGGGCAGCAGAGGCGGGCCCTGAGGAATCAGGGCTGTTTGTGGGGGAGTGTTGCTGTAGTCCAGCATTGCCCTGGCAAAAGCCCTGGGAAGCCGAGGCAGGAGCAGGTGGGAAGGGCCGGCGCTGCTGCTGCTCCTGGCCGGGAGCCCCGGCCGGGCCGGGCCTGCGCCCGCTGCGCTGCGGCTGCTGCTGCTGCCAGAGCCGGGCGGGACTCGGGGACAGGGAATGGACACGGGGGGACAGCAAAGGCCTTGGGGGCTGCAGGGATGTTGGTGCTGGGGCCAGCGCCAGCACAGAGCTTCAGCCCGCAATGAACCCCGAGGGAAACGCTGGCGAAAGGCTCCATTCAGCCTTTCTTTACTCGGCGCTGTGAAGGGACCGAAATAAAAGGAGAGTGAGCAGGGCCCGACCCCTTCTCCTTTGGGAGGAGCCCCTGGGGCTGTGAGGGGCCGTGAGGGGAAATGAGAGGTTCTGTGGGGCCATGAGAGGTTCTATGGGGCCATGAGGGGCTGTGAGGGATAATGAGGGGCCATGAAGGGACATGAGGGGCTGTGAGAGGTTCTATGGGGCCATGAGGGGTTGTGAGGGGCCATGAGGGGCTGTGAGGGGCCAAGAGATGTTCTATGGGGCCATGAGAGGTTCTATGGGGCCATGAGGGGTTGTGAAGGGCCATGAGGAGCCTCAGCCCTGGCAGGAGGGGTCCCACCATGTCCCCAGGGCAGAGCAGCTGTGAGGGGCCGCGAGTGCAGATGTGGCAGCAGAGTGGGCTTGGGGCACCTCTGGGAGGGGATGAGACCCTTTCCCAGCTCCAAACCACACCAAACCCACCATTAAAAGGATTTTCCATCTTTAGAATCCACTGGCAACTTGGAAATGACTGTACAGTTTAAACCCAGTGGGAAAAGCAAGGGAATTTTCCCAGTGAGAGACATCCAGCCATTTTTATTCATGTCCAAGATTTAAAAGTCTTGACAGTGAAAAGTAATACTAATAAATAATAATAACAACAAGTTTATTTCTTGAATAATAATTCTTCTGAATCCAAACAATCAGCTCAGAAACATGTTTTTGTTTGTAATAGATTAGTAGTAAAGAAATAAATTGAAATAGATTTCATTTGTAATTCAGACATGTTTCATCCTTTTCCCCATTTCTGGTCTCCTTCCTCCAGGGTCATTTCCTTTACTCACCCACTTTCTAATAGGTAGAAGGGAGTTAAGCACACTGGAAAAGACAACAGCTCCTGTTTCCAAGGGAAGCAGCCACCACTCCAGGGAACCTGAATTGCCCCCAGGCTCGTGTGTGCACTTGAAGGGTGAGCAGGTGTTGGGGACAGAGATCTCAAACTCCTTCTAAGGCTGTGAGAAACCCACAGGTGGCAAAGTATCATTGTGGGTCAGCTCCTGCTGAAATTCCATTCCCCCACACCCTCCAAATGGGCAGGCAGGGCTGGGCTCTGGCAGGGTTCAGTTTTGAGTGCCTTGTGCTCCCTGGCATGGAAGTGATCCTATGAACTCTGGTACTGATGGATTGTGGAATGGCTGCTGAAGGAGGAGGGGGAATCTCAGCAGACAGGAAAGTCTCTTCTTCTCCCTTCTCCCTGCAGAACCCCCTCTCCAAAGAGAAATGCCTGTGCTGGGTTTCCATGGGACCCTTCCCTCAGCCCAGTGTCTGAGCCACTGTGTGCTCTGCAGGAGCCAAAGCCAGAGGAGTCCCAATATCAGTCACCCCACGGTCCCCACACAGCAGGAGAAAGCACTGCTTGCAGTGGGGCTGCTGATCTGTGACCCGTCCTGGTTCCATCCACCCCACTCCTCTCAGCCACAGGCACCAGAAGGATCCCAGGAAAGCCACAGTGCTCTACCAGATGCCAGGAGCACTCCCTGCTGTGGCCTCAGGGATGCTGGGTGACCTCGTGGATGAGGATCTGTGGCTGCTGATGGAATGTGTGGATGGAGGCCCTTGACAGGAGGTTGTTGGAGACACGTGTGGGGCTGAAGGAGAGATGGCAGCTGTCAGTGGGGAGGGCAGGGACCCCGCTTGTGAGTCCACTGCCTTGGACACCCTCAGCCACAAGATGTCCAAGGAGTCACACAAGGCTTTGGCACTCTCAGCCTTCTTTCCCCCAAGTTCCTGCTTTCTGTACATTGACAGTAGAGAACCTTGCTTGTTTCTAGAAATAGAACAAAGATCCCAGATGGAACAAGCCTTGCTGGTTTTAGTCAGAAGCATCAGTGACCAAAAGTTGTCGTTCCTTTGGTTTGGTCACATCTTTGTTCCTTCTCAGTGTTCAGGCTGGGCTGTGGGGTGTCCTCATTTGCTGCATTTTCTGAGTTCCTCTTGGATCCCTTGAGCAATAGGTTGTGCCCTCGGAGGATCCTTTGTGCTCCTTGGTGACCCAGGAGAACCTTGCAGGCGGTTTTTGGGGGAGCTGCTGCTGTGATGTCACAGGAACGTTGCCGTGTCCTTGTGGTGTTCCCGTTGCTGTGGAGCACAGAGGCCTCAGTGTCAGAGCGGCTCTGGGCACCTGCTCATTGCCTGAGGATCCTCCTGCCCGAGGCATTCTCAGCAGCCAGCCCAGCCCCTGACGGGTGTCCTTCTGTCCTGGCAGGGGGACAGACAGTCTGCAGACGTGTGCAGCACAGCCAAAATGACCCAGCAAGTGGTTGCTGCAGTTTGCACTCTGCACTCTGTGGCTTCTGATGGGTATTTTTTAACCCACTGGGCCCCTAAGTCGAGGATTTCCCCAGGTGCACCATATGTGCCTTTGGGATTGCTGTGGGCTTTCCATTCTTCCTTTGGAACAGAGGTGATTTTGAAACAAAATTGCCATTAAGATGCCATTTATTTGGGAGAGCTCTTGCCAACAACTTCTTAAAAAAGGGGTTGTTTGTAGCCAGCAGGGTGTGCACAGCATTTGGAATGGAGCCTGGGGGGTTCTGTTCCCCAGAGAAGAGTCTGTGGCAGTGAACCCTGGCATTCCTCCCTCTGTTTGCTGGTCCAGCCAAAAACTGGACACAGCCTTGTATTTTGTGCTGTTCTCTTGCTTGCTGTGTGATCCAAAAGGACTGTGGCTCCAGGAGGGAAGTTGTGAAAGCAAAATGCTCTCTTGGCATTGACTTGTTGTGTGGGATTTTCTAGCAGAGGCAGCTTTTTCTCCTAACAGCATCTGGTTCAGGTGAAGGTCACCTCACACATGGATACTGGGAAGCTCCTTCTTCAGTGAGCAGGAAAGGAACCTTTGGTGTTCAGAGATCCCAGCTGTTCCCTTTCAACACCATCATGAGCCCAGTAAGCTCCAGTATGATCCTTGTCACATGGCAGCACTCCCAGGATGGTCCCAGTTGCCTCTGGCTAGATCAACCCAGTCAGTCCCAGTATGATGCCATTGGCTCCCAGCATGCTCCCAGTTGCTCCCAGTCACCCCCAGTATGGGGGATGATGTGCATGGTGTGTTCCCAGTCATTCTCAGATACTCCCAGTATGAGTCCAGTCACTCCCAGTATGATCCAAAATTGGATTGCTGGGAGGCTTCATGGAATCCTGGAGACCATTGTGACACTCTAGGGCCC
This sequence comes from Cyanistes caeruleus, assembly GCF_971803275.1. NCBI lineage: Eukaryota > Metazoa > Chordata > Aves > Passeriformes > Paridae > Cyanistes > Cyanistes caeruleus. The sequence goes on along the minus strand of NW_028256066.1, from coordinate 25,356 downwards.
CATGGAACCGTGGTGACACCAGGTTGGCTGGGAGTGTTGATGTGCTGCAGGGTAGGAGGGCTCTGCACAGGGAGCTGGACAGGCTGGATCCAGGGGCCAAACCCAACAAGGTGAGGTTTAACAAGTCCAAGTTCCAGGTCCTGCACTTTGGCCCCAACAACCCCTGCAGTGCTCCAGGCTGGGGACAGAGTGGCTGGACAGCAGCCAGGCAGAAAGGGAGCTGGGGCACTGATGGACAGCGGGCTGGGCATGAGCCAGCAGTGTGCCCAGGTGGCCAAGGAGGCCAATGGCCCCTGGCCTGGATCAGGAACGGTGTGACCAGCAGGAGCAGGGCAGGGATTCCTCCCCTCTACTCTGCACTGGTTGGGCAGCACCTCGAGTGCTGTGTCCAGTTCTGGGCCCCCAATTTAGGAAGGCCATGGAGGGGCTGGAGCGTGTCCAGAGAAGGGCAACAAGGCTGGTGAGGGGTCTGGAGCACAAGTCCTGTAAGTGATAGTAAAAGGTCTCAAAATGTTAGAAAATTTGGGGACTTAGAAAGGAAGTTAGGTTTGGAAAGGCCTTGGAAAAGTAGGCCCTGGGAAATGTTAGGCCTTGTACTTGCTAAAGATCAGGTCAAACTGCACCTGTGTAATCAGTAGATGATCATGATACAATTGTTAGATATGATTGGATATAATTATTGTTTAAAGAACATGAGGAACAATGTGAGGGGGCATGGGGCTATCACGAGAAATCCATGCTTAGGTAAAAACAATGCATACAATAGAACAATGTAAGTTTAGTAATTAATATGTGAGTTATATAATGATAGAGTATAAAAACATGTTCAGTCCAAAACCAAGATGGGTCAGATTTGGGTCTGTGTACCCCTGACACCCAGATCTCTTAATAAAGCACCTGCATATGATCATTTGCGATTATGTGTGTTCCTGAACACTAACCATTTAATCAGATTTTACCGGAATTTTGTGAGATATTTGTAAAATTTTATGGAATTTTTGTGGAATTTTGCAGGATATTGAGGGCATTTTGTGGAATGTTTCTGGAATTTGGTAGGATTTTGAAAATATTTAGGGGTTTTTTTTTAATTTTTCAGCAATTTCGTGAAATTTTGCTGGAATTTAATGGGATTTTGAGAAAATTTAAGTAATTTTAAGGGATTTTTCTTGAATTTTCTGGGATTATCTTGAAATTTGAGGGATTTTTATTGAATTTTGTGGGATGTTGAGAAAATGTAAACATTTTTCTGGGATTTTTCTGGAATTTTGTGGGATTTTTTTGGAATGTTGTGGAATTCTCTGGACTTTTGTGGGATTTTGAAGAGACTTGAAAAATTTTGAGGGATTTTTCTGGGATTTTGTGGAAATTTGTTGAGATTTTGTGAGATGTTTCTGGAATATTGTGGGATTTTGAGAAAATTTAAATAATTTTGTTAGATTTTACTTAGACTTTGAGGGGTTTTGAGGAGATATGAAGAATTTTGAGTTATTTTTTGAGGCTGTGTGGAAATTTGTGGAGATTTTGTGGGATGTTTTGGGAATTTTGAGGGATTTTTCCTGGACAATTTGTGGGATATTGAGGAGACTTGAAAAATTTTGAGGGATTTTTCTTAAATATGGGGAATTTGAGGAGATTTTGTGGGATTTTTCTGGAATTTGGTAGGGTTTTGAGAAGATTTAGGGCGTTTTGTGGGATTTTTTCACTATTTTGTGATGCTTTTCAAGAATTTTGTGGGATTTTGAGAAAATTTAAAGAATTTTATGGGATGTTTCAGGATTTTTTTGGGATATTGAGGAGACTTGAAGAATTTTGAGGAATTTTTCCTAAATTGTATGGAAATTGGAAAAGATTTTGTGGGATGTTTCTGGAATTTGGTAGGGTTTTGAGAAGATTTAGGGAATTTTGTGGGATGTTTCTGGAATTCTGTGGGATGTTTCTGGAATTTTATGGGATTTTTGTGGAATTTTGTGGGATTTTCATGGAATTTTGACGGATTTTGAAGAGACATGAAGAATTTTGGGGGATTTTTCGTAGATTGTGTGGAAATTTGTAAAGATTTTGTGGGATGTTTCTGGAATTTGGTAGTGTTTTGAGAAGGTTTAGGGAATTTTGAGGGGTTTTCCACAATTTCGTGATGCTTTTCTGGAATTTTGTGGGATTTTGAGACACGTAAAGAATTTTGTGGGACGTTTCTGGAATTTTGTGCAGTGTTTTTGGAATGGTGTGGAATATTCTGGAATTTGGTGAGATTTTGTGGATACTTGAAGAATTTTCCAAAGATTTCCTTAGATTGTGTTTAAATTTGTAAAGATTTTGTGGGAAGTTTCTGGAATTTGGTAGGGTGTTGAGAAGATTTTTCTGGAATTTTGTGGGATGTTTGTGGAATTTGGTAGGGTTTTGAGAAGATTTAGAGAGTTTGTTAGGATGATTGTGGTATTTTGTGGTATTTTTCTGGAATTTTGAGGGATGATTCTGGAATTTTGAGGGATTTTGAGGAGACTTGAAGAATTTTGAAAGATTTTTCATAGATTGTATGAAAATTGGAGGAGATTTTGTGGGATGTTTGTGGAATTTCGAGGGATGTTTGTGGAATTTTCTGGGATTTTGTGGGATTTTGAGAAGACTTTTGAAGAAGAATTTTGAAAGATTTTTCTTAGATTGTGTGGATATTTGTGGAGTTTTTGTGGGACGTTTCTGGAATTTGGTAGTGTTTTAAGAAGATTTAGGGAAATTTTTGGAATGTTTCTGGAATTTTGTGGGATTTTTGTGGAATTTTGTGGGATATTGAGGAGACTTGAAGAATTTAGAGGGATTTTTCTCAGATTTTGTAGAAATTTGTGGAGATTTTGTGGGATGTTTCTGGATTTCGTAGGGTTTGAGAAGTTTCAATAAATTCTGTGGGGTTTTTTTTAATTTTGAGGGATTTTGAAGACATACGAACAATTTTGTGGGATTTTGGAGGTGCGCCTACAACTCCCGTGATGCTCCGCGGCACCTTTAAACCGTATTATACCGGCGCCTACAGCTCCCATCATCCCCCGCGGCCCACAGATTCCCTGTTACAGCCCCCCGAGTGCCCGCCCGGACCCCAAAGGGTCCCCAGATTTCCCCCCCTTGACCCCCAAGTGTCCCCCTGACCCCGAATTGTCCCACAGAATCTCTAAATGCCCCTCCAAGTGCGCACTCGATTCCCCTAAGTGTCCTCCAGACCCCCAAGTTCTCTCTAAATTCCCTCCCCAGACACAAAGCTGCCCCAAATGTTCCCCAGAAAAGTCTCCACGGACCCCAAAGTGGCCCCTTTTACCCTGTCTGAGAATAATTTCAAAATTATGATTAATGGGCTAAAAATAGGAGTAATTGGCATAAAGAGGGAGAAATAGAGGTCAGTTAATTAATGAAGGGAATTGTGGTACTTAGAGCCAGAGAACAATAATGTTTTTTGTTCCTGAAAAGGTATCAATTCTTTTATATAAATGCAAAAACAAGGTTATAAGAATACAGAATAATATTATTATAAAAAGTAAAATTTTATTTTTATAAATTAATTAGATTTTAATGATAAACAAAAATTGATAAATGTTCTCAATGCTTTGGGATGTCAGTCCCAGGTGGGCGATGTCAGACATGCTGAGGCTCGGGGTGAGGAGCAGGTTGTCCAAACAGGGGCAGCCCAAAAGGGGCTCATTCTTCTCTGTGACCAGACCTCCTCAGGAGACATTCAGCATCAGGATTGTAAAGAGTAAATCGTGACCTCCTGATCAGTACACAAAGATGTTTTACAGTTTGAGCAGTAGAATGTTGTCACCGTAAGGGGCCTTCTTTGTTAATATAGCTCATGTTGTGTCATGTTTGGTAAATACCAATGTTGTTGTACCAGCCTTGTTAATGCCACCTGGGCTTGTCTATTGCCTCTGCTGCTCCCGGCACCCCCCATGGCACCGATGACAGCACCCAGTGTGTAGATGAGCCCAACTCCCATGGGGGTAGCACCCAGGGGAAGTGGGATTAACATCCAAAGACCCCTAGAATCAGCGAGCCAGGGCACAAACCAGACTCCAAACTACACTAAGGAGCAAGGGAGAACATTGAGCAATTGACTGATGTTCCAGACTTTATCACCATAACTAAACCACATTTGCTCTCCACGACTACCCAAGATTTACAGTAAACCAGAGTCCTTCTAGAGGCTCACCTGAAGGCAGAATCCCCAGCTCTGCCCTGTGGCAATATTGAACATTTTTTCCTCTGGGTCATCCATTTGGAACAGCAGTGGTTGAGCTTCCCCCACCTAGAGCTGCCCTCAATAAAGGCATTAAAAAGGAGCTGCTCTCCTTGCCTGTTCTTTTCAGAAGGACTGACCCCGTGGCAGAGTGACCCACGCTGCAGCACTGTGAGGGGCTGTTCCCCATGGGATGGACTCAGCTTGGAGAAGTTCCTGGAGAAGTCTCCGGTGGGAGAGAGCCCAGGGTGCAGCAGGGGAACGACTCCTGTCCCTGAGCAGCGGGAAAAGCCCCGGGGGATGGAGTGACCATGGCCCCATTCCCTGTGTCCCTGCACTGCCGGGGGAGGAGGCGCAGCTGGGAGGAGGGAGGGGTGGGGGAAGCTGGTTTTAAGGGTCTTCCTTTACTTCTCATGATCCTGCTCGGAGTTTTTGGAGTTTTCTGCCAGAAATCTCTCTCCTCCCCCACTCATCCACAGGGATTTGGGGCGGTTTTCCCTTTTTGGGAGAAATCCGAGCGATGCACTGATGCTCCTAATTAGCGCCGGGAGAAGTGAGGCTCCCGGGATTCCCGCTGAGCCGGAGCCACCGAACACCCAGGGCAGGGACAGGCGGGCCGGGAGCTGCGGAGAACTTTGTTTGTGTTGGGAGCTCAATGGCGGCTCGGGCCGGGCCCGTTCCAGGCCTGTTCCTCATCTCCGCCCTTCCCCTCACACAGCCCGGGGGGCCCTGAGAGCGCGGGGCGGGGCTGTGCCGTGTGCAGAGCCCGCCGCTGGCTGCGATTGGCTGCTTTTGCTGTCACTCGTGGCTCTGGCGCGCGCTGATTGGGCAGAGCGGGGACAAGCCCGGCCCCGCTGGCGCCCCCAGGGCGGCCGTGGGGCAGGAGAGCCGCCATTGCCGGAGCGTGTGTGCGGGCCCGGCAGCGGCGGCAGCGGCCGGAGCCCGGTGAGGCGGCGGCGGAGCTCGGAGGCGGCCCCAGCCATCGCAGGTGGGAGCCGCGCTCGGTTCTGCGGGGGCTCGGGGCTCGCTGCGGGCCCGGGAGGGGGCGGCAGGGGGCTGTGGCGGGTGGCTTGTGCCGTGGCCGGCCCGTGTTGGCCCTGGCGTGAGGACGCTGCGGGAGCGGCTGCCCGCGGTCTCCTTCCCGCTGGGGCCTCGGCAGGAGCCGGTGCCGAAGCAGCGCTGGCTCGTCCCGGTTCGTGTCGGTAGCCCGGAGGTGGCTGCGCTGTGCCCGGGGCTGGGCGGGAAAATTCCCGGCGCCAGAGGTTTGTGTGGCCAAAGGAGCCCGAGGAGCGGTGTGAGAGTGACTTTATTGCTGCCCAAAGGGAGAGGCCATGGGGCATTTGCCGTGCGCTCTCTCCAGCTGCTGGAGGACGCGGCCTCGTTTTTGTCCTGATTTTCCCGGCCGCGTGTCCCTGTCCCTTTCCCCACTGGCGGAGGTGCTTGGAAGGTTCAGACTTCCCCATCTGCCTCCTGCATGTCCCGGTTAATATGTACCCACCACTTTTGTATAACATCCGATATTGATGGCTCTGTTAAGTCTTTGTTCTTCTGGAAGTTCAGGAATTTAGCGGGACTTTGTCAGAGCAGCGGTCCTTGTCAATTAGTAACATTTTCTGAAACTGAGGCTTTTCCCCATTGCTTCCTTATGTGCAAGTCCTTGGCCCTATCTGCAAGCAGATTCACTCACTGACTCTGTTTTTTCTTTCCTGGGTGTTCTTTGATTTTGGGATTGCTCTCAGTGCCCTCATTCGCTGTCCTTTTGTAGCCGTTTGTGGCTCAGGAGGCCTGGCTGCCCCCTGCATCCCCTTGCTCAGCTGCTGAATGAGCTGCACTCAGCAAGGTGTGTGCATGGTGAAAAGATGAGAGTTGCTGTAGAATGTAAGAGGAGAAACTGCATTTGTTTAACCCATGGTCTGCCAGGGAACCACAGAAATGTTGCCCATTCCCATCCTTTCCATGTTTGGACCAGTACATGAGCTCTTTTCTTATATCCTTTGTTATCTGTTTCTCCACTTTTCCTCTGTGATCTATTTGCCAGCAGCAGTTTGAGTAATTTAACTTTCCACAAACTCTGCCTCCTTTTTCTGCTAAAAGATAATGTGACTCCATCCCATGGTGAAATGTGTTCCTCATCTGGGTGGATTGGTTGGGAATTCTGGAACTGGAGCTGTCTGGTTGGGTATTATTTTGAGGACATCCTGTAATCTAATTATACCATGGAAATAATAAATTAGTTCTCTGGCTCCTGATATGAATTCATTAGGGTTCCCAGGGCCTGGTCCGTGGTGTTGCAGGATTTGTTCTGGTGGCTGTTCATCTTTTCCCCATTTTTGGGTGCTCCCTCTGGGCAGGGCTGCATCAATTTTGGGCTTTTCTCTAATTAAATCAGCACATACTTGGATTCCCAACTGATTTCGCTTGGGGTAGCAAATAAACCCCAGTGCTCTAATTCACCCTGGATAACATAGAAAGTGAGAGCACAAGTTGAGGTGGTGAGTGGGATGATTCTCCCCCATTTTTTATAGTGAAATTTTCACAACATTGTCCATTTGCAGTTTTCCTTTTTAGCTTAACCAATTTCTGCTGCAGAGTCAGATATCCTCACCATGGGATCTGCCTTTAGCTGTGCAAATTCTGCCTGTGCCCCCAGGCAGAGCTTGGGGTGAGGGGCAGAGGAATTCAGCCCAATTCCTCCCCCAGGCAGGAACACCCTGGTACATTGTCCAGGCTTTGCCCCAGAGGTGTTAATTTGCATTTCTAAAGCTCCTCTGCTGGCTGCCTGGAATGAAGCTTCTCTTCCTGGGCAGCCATGGGATGACTCACATGGAGGGCTCCCTCCCCCATCTGCTGTTTCTTTGTTGTTTTTTTAAAACAATTTTCTATTAACTGTTTACATTTTAAAGGGCCTCCTTTCAAGGTCTTCTAGTTTTCAAAATGCAGCTTAAAGGTGAACATGGAAAAACCCATACCGTAATTTTGCCATCCCTAAGAGCCACGCACAAACATAAAAACAAAAATTAGAAAGCAATCAAGTATTTTCTTTTTCTTCTCTGACTAAACACTGATTCTCACACCCCTGGCCCAAGCAGAACTGACAACAGAAAAGTAGAATTACTGCAAAAAGTTCTTCTAATGGTGTAATCCTTTCACTGAAACTGTGAAAAGCAAAAACTCTCCAACAATGTCTCCAGAGAAATAAGGCATGACTTGATTCTGAACAGAATCATTTCAGCCACACATAGTCTGCATGTGCAGAGAAAATCATTCCATGACATGTGAGTTTTACTAGATGTTTCCTAAACTTTATTCAGTCTGAACCCATAGAAATCCATTGGTTTAGTGTTCATTGTCTCCAAGTTGTGGAGTCCTTAGTGTTTGGTTTCCTGTTGCATCCGGATTTCTTTGTCTCTGATGTGAATTAGGTCTGCAATCCTGGATTTCCTGCTCAGCCTTTTCCAGACCCCCTTGGATCCCCATTCCTGGGCCCTGGGACCCCCCCGCATCTCCTTGCCCAGCTCCGGGACCCCCTGCAGCCCCTTCTCCTGCACCAACAGCGCCCTGCACCCCCTTTCCCGGGGATCCTCCCCTGGCAGCCCCTGGATCCCCCGGTTCCGTCAGCCCGGGGACCCCCGGAGCCCCATTCCCGGCCATCCCGGGGCACCGCACCCCCAGGCCTCCCTTTCCAGGGAAAGCCGAGCTGGGCACGGGGCTCTCCAGCCGCTCTGGCATTTCTGATCACCCAAAGGAGAGGGAGAGAGCAGCAGAGAGAGAGAGGGAAGGAGATTGGGAATCGGGGCTCGGGCTCCCAGCGCCCGCTCCTGCTCCGCCGGGGCTGGGGAGCCGCAGCCGCAGGAAAAATGGGATCCGCGGATCTCGGGGCTTCCCCCGCTTTGGGCCGAAGCCGGCGGGTTCCAGGCAGAGTTTGGGCGCAGGGCCCGGGAGTTCAGCCCAGTTTGTCCCGGGGGTCCCGCAGTGCGCGGCCGAGGAGGGTCCCGGGGGATCCCGGGAGGGGATCCAGGGGAATTCCCTGGAATTGCCCCGTCTCCTCCCCCCGCGCTCCCTCGGGCACTTTCGCTTCCGCCTTGGCCGCCCTGCGCCGCCGGGATCTGCCCAGCGACCGGTGACGTCACTGCAGCCTCGGGCTGCCACTGGCGGGCAGCAAAGAGCGGCGCCAATGGCGGGGCCAGCGGGGAGCTGCAGATGCTGCAGCAGCGGCACAGCCAGAGCGGGGCTGAGCAGGGGGAGCCGGGGCTGGGGGATCTGTGGGGCTGCGATGGCAACTGTGGCATCGCCATGGGGATCCCTGAGATCCAGGCTGAGGGATTAACAAATTCCCTGGCTCACAGCTGCAGGGAATGTCTCCGGAAATATGTCAGATATGGGCGGGAGGTGCTGGAGTGTAAAGGTGGGGAGGGCAGAATTGCCATGGGAATATGGGAATTGAGAATGCAGGATTTGGGAGGGCAAAATTTGGGAACGTGAGAATTCTCATGCAAATTCCATGGATGGATTTCAGACATCCCATTCCCGTGAGATCTCCATGGATGGATCTCACTGCGATGCCATTCCCATGGAATTCCATAGGCAGATCTCCCCATCCCGCAGCCATGGGAGCTCCAGTCCGGTTCCCCCCCAACCCCATCCTTGGGATCACCCTGTTCCTTGCCATCCCCACCCCCACAAGACTCTTGGGGGTCCTCACCATGACCCACCAAGCCACCCCCAAACTCTTCCTGGTCCCTCTTCTTTCCCCCATAACGGGAATTCCTGGATGTCCCCCTGTGTCCCCTCCCCCAGGACTTTGGGGGTCCCACCCGACCTGTCCGTGCACCCCCAGATTTCTTCCACAGCCCCCCTGTGATGGTGGAGGGTGGGGGCCGAGTGCTGGTGCCCCCCTGCCTGCGGCAGATCCAGCGGTGAGGGCAGTTCGGGGGGGTCCCTCAGCATTTGGGGTCCCTGGGATTTGGGGTGACCCCCCGGGCCCCCCAGGATCTCCCTGAACACGCTGACGCTGCCCGTGCGCAGTGAGAAGGTTCAAACCCGGCACGGGATCCCCAGCACTGCCACCCGCATTGCCCAGGTACCCCCAAACCTGCCGAGAACCCCCAAAGCCCCCGGGACGCCCCAACCTCCCCTGATCCCCAACACAGCCCTGGATGCTCCAAAAACCCCCCAAGACAACAAAATCCCATACAGACGTTGAGAAGGTTCATACCTGGCATGGGGTCCCCATCTCCATCACCAGCAGGTTCCCCAAAACAGCCTTGGGACCCCCAATTCCACCCCCGGGATCGCCCAAATTCCCTCATCAGGACCCCTGTGAACCCCCTTGGGAACCCCCCAAAAACCACCGTGGCCCCAAAACCACCCAGGACTTCTGAAAATCCCCAGGAACCCCTCACAAAGGTTTGCACCCAGCATGGGGACCCCATCACCTTCATCGGCATCACCCAGGTACCCCCAAACCCCTCCCGGGACCCCCAACCCCTCCCGGGCTCCACTGCCGGAACCAACGGGAGCGGTGTTGCCCTTTTAAGAGGAGTTACAGTGGGACCCGACAACACCGGGGGCCCTTAAAGCGGCCATGGTAGAGAGAACCCCCAAAATCCACCCTGGGGGACAAAACATCCCCTACAGGGGCTTGGGGTGGGGACACCCCTAAAAATGTCACTTAAAGCCGTCATGATCCCCCCTCAAAAGGGGCTTGTGGGGCTGCGGCCGCACAAACACCCTAAAATGGGGAGGAAAAAACACCCCTGTAGTGGTGGGATCCCCCCCAAAAAAACTTGAAAAAGAGAAAAACTCCTCTTGAGAGGGGCCTGAAGACCCTGAAAGGCGCTGGAAGAGGGACAAGATCCCCTCCTGTGCTGGGGCCTCCCCGAGCCGGGAACTCTCCCGTTCCTGCACTCGGGGGAGCCCCGAACGACGGCGGCTCCTGGGCTGAGCCCCCCTCAGCCGGGGCTGCGGGGGGAACTGGGGGGGCTGGGACGGGGCTTGGGGCTCCTGGGGTGAACTGGGGGACCCTCAGTGCTCCCACCTCCCCCTGTTCCCCTGTCCCGCCCCGTTCCCATTGTTCCCCCAAAGCTCCGCTGCCCCCAGCTCGGTTTGGGGGGGACCCAGCCCTTTCCCATCGTGTCCCGGCCCGGCCCCGCTCACCCGAGGGCTCCGAACCACGCCCAGGGACAGAGGAGGGACAGAGGAGGAGGAAGAGGAGGGACAGAGGAGGAGGAAGAGGAGGGACAGAGGAGGAGGAAGAGGAGGAGCAGGAGGAGGAAGAGCTGGAGCAGGCAGAGGAGGCTCCACCTGCGCTCCCCGCTCTCTGCATCTGCAGCTCCTTCGGGACCATCGCCCCCCATCCCGCAGGTGCCCGGGGAGGGGGAGCTCGCCCCAAATCCCCCGGGGCTCCCTGGCTTTGGGGTTTTTGGGGGGGATGTTTGGGGATGGCAGGGCTCCAGAGCCGAGCCGCAGATGCCCCTCGGGGGCACCCCGGGGGTCCCCGGGAGGTGTTTTTGGGGGGTCCCGGTGGCGGTGGCGGCAGAGCCCCGGCAAAGGGGCCGGGGGGATGCGGGTCCGGCATGGCCGGGAAAGGGGTTCGGGGCTCCCGGTGCCGGCAGTGGCTGCTCCCAGCATTGCCCAGTTGCTCACCCCCTGTGGCTCCAGTTTCCTCTGTGCCCCACGATAAGCCAAATCACTCCCAGTCATTCCCTATTAGAGTACAATTTGTCTCCACTTTATCCCATTTTTCCACATTTTTATCCAGTTTTCCCCCATTTTTTCCTTATTTTTGCTCTATTTTTTCTAATTTTTATCCCATTTTCATACCATTTTCCCCCATTTTTATCCTATTTTTTATTTTTCCCCAATTTTTTCCACACTTTTTTCTTTTTTTCCTCCATTTCTCCCGTTTTTATCTCATTTTCCTCTTTTTTTCCCATTTTTTCTGATTTTTTTTCCTGTTTTTCCTCCATTTTTACTCAAATTGTTCCCCACGTTTTCCTATTTTTTCCCATTTTTTCCCCTTTTTAATCTATTTATTTTCCATTTCCCTATTTTACCTTAATTTTGCTCCATTTCCCCCAGTTTTTTCCCCATGTTCTCTCCTATTTTCCCCATTTTCTTCCATTTTCCCCCATTTTTGCCTCATCTTTACCATTTTTATTCTGATTTTTATCCCAGTTTTCCCTATTTTTCCCCCTATTTTTATCCAGGTTTTATCTCAATTTTCCACAATTTTATCCCCATTTTCTTCCATTTCTTTCTCCCATTTTTCCCAATTTTTCCTCCATTTCCATCCCATTTTTCCCTATTTTTATCCCATTTTGGGTCGATTTTCCCCCATTTTTTCTCCCATTTTTCTTTCCCCCATTTTTCTCTAGTTTTCCCCAACTTTTCCCCTTTTTTTCTCCATTTCCATCCTATTTTTCCACATTTCCCCCTATCTTCCCCATTTAATTATCCCAAAAATTAATATTTTGGAGGGGGAAAAATTGAAATTTTGGGGGCGGGGGGGGGAGAATAGAAATTATGGCAGGAAAAAAGGGTGTTTTGGAGGCAAAACTCCATGAATTTGAATCACAACTTTCCCATGATTTTTCCATAATTTCCAGCCGGAAGGAGGTGTGGGATTCATCTGAACACTGTGGAAGCTGGAAGAGGACCAGCCATCTACCTTCCCAAAAATCTGGACCAGCTCATCCGCAATTCTAGCTTTCCCCGCTTCCTGCATTCCCTGGTCTGGAAATTCTTCTACCACCTCCCAAGTAGGCAATTCCCAAAATTCCATGGAAAAATGGGATAGGTGGATTTCATCCTGGTTTTTTCCTGATTTTTCCCATTTTTTCCTAGTTTTTTTCCCCATTTTTTCCTGCTTTTTCCAGATTATTTTTGTCTTTCTTTTCCTCGCTTTGTCAATGATTTTCCTCATTTTTTCCTGGTATTTTCCCAATTTTTTTTCCTCTTTTTTTCCCATTTTTTCCTGATTTTTTTCCTGTTTTCTTTAATTTTTCTGCATTTTTCCCACTTTTTCTAGTTTTTCCAGTTTTTCCTGAATTCCCCTATTTTTTTCTTGATTCTTCCCTCCTTTTTCCCCCAATTTTTCCTGTTTTTCCCAGTTTCTTCTCTATGTTTCCTGATTTCCCCCTAATTTTTCCTAGTTTCCCCTGATTTTTCCCAATTTTTTCCCTGATTTTCCCCCAATTTTTTTCATTAATTTTTTTCTGATTTTTTCCCAGATTTTTTCCAGATTTTCTTTTTTTTTTCTTTTTTCCTGATTTTTCCCTCATTTTTCACAATTTTTCCCCCCGTTTTTTTCCCCACTTTTTCCTGATTTTTTTTTCTGATTTTTCCCAATTTTTCTCCATTTCTTCCTGATTTTTCCTGATTTTTGCCTGTTCATTTCCTTAATATTTCCTGGCTTTTCCCCATTTTTTTCCCATTTTACAAGGTTTTCTCCCCACTTTATTTCATCATTTTACCCTGATTTTTTTCCTTGATTTTCCCTTTTTTTTCCCTGGTCTTCTTCCTCTTTTTTTTTCTTGATTTTTCCCTGTTTTTTCCCCAGTTTTCCCCCCTTATTCTTTTCCTGGTTTTCCCTCTTTTTTTCGCAGTTTTTTTCCTGCTTATTCCCCAATTTTTTCACAATTTTCCCGAGATTTTTCCCGGTATTTCCTTAAATGTTTACTGATTTTTCCTGATTTTTTCCATGTTTCTTTCCCCTCTCTTTTCTTGATTTTTCCCAATTTTATCTCAATTTTTTTCCTGATTTCCCCCATTTTTTCCTTCTTTTTCCTGATTTTTTCCTGATTTTTTTCCTCTTTCTTATTCTGAATTTTTTTTGCAATTATTTTTTGAATTTTTTCTCAAACTATTCCTTGATTTTTGCAGTTTTTCACATTTTTTTCCCAGATTTTTCCCTTTTCCTTTCCCAAATTTTTCTGGTTTTCCCCAGTTCTTTCCTGATTTTTTATGGTTTTTTTCTGATTTTTTCCAGATTTTTTTCCCTTTTCCTAATTTTCCCCTGATTTTTCTTTTTTTTTATGTTTTTTTTTTACAATTTTTTCCCAGTCATTTTTCTGATTTTTTTGCAATGTTTTCTCAAATATTTCATTTTTTTTCTTGACTTTTCCAATATTTTTCCCAATTTTTTCCTGGTTTTTCACAGGGTCCTTTCGTCTTTCTTTTTCTGATATGTTCCCTCATTTTTCACAATTTTTCCCAATTTTTTTCATGCCTTTCCCATTTTCTCCTGATTTTTGCCTCTTCTTTTCCAAAATTTTATCTAGCTTTATCTCAATTTCTTCTCAAATTTCCCTTAATTTTCCTTGATTATTCCTGGGGTTTTTCCCAATTTTTTCCCATTTTTTCCAGATTTTATTCCTTATTCTTTTCTGGTTGTTCTTCGATTTTTCTGAGTTCTTTCCCAGTTTTTTTCCTGAGTTTCCAAATTTCTTTTCAATTCTTCCTGGTTTTTCATTATTTTTCCTTATTTTCCTTTCTTTATTCCCCATTTTTCTGATTTTTTCCCAGATTGTCCCCATTTTCTCCTTGTGTGTCCTCTTTTTTTTTTTCCCCAAAGTTTTTCCTGTTTTTCCCAAATTTTTTGTCAAATTTTCCCTTTTTTCCTTTTTTATTTTTTATTTTTTTTATTTTTTTTTTATTTTTTATTTCACCCTGATTTTTTTCTGGTTTTTCCCTGATTTTCCCTTCTATTTTCCTTGAATTTATCCTGGGGGTTTTTTTGCATTTTTTCCCCAATTTTCCAGTTTCCTTCACACTCCCAGTATCATCCCAGTCACTCCCAGTCTGATCCCAGTCACTCCCAGTCTAATCCCAGTCACTCCCAGGATGAGGCCAGTGGCCCCCAGTTGCTCCCTGGCAGTGCCAGTGTGACCCCAGTAGCCTCCAGTGTGATCCCTGGGACTCCCTGTCTCTCCCAGTATATCCCAGTCAGCCCCAGCACGCTCCCAGTCATTCCCAGCTCCTCCCAGTTGCTCTCAGCATGATCCCAGTTGTTCCCAGCCACTCCCAGTCAATCCCAGTATGATTCCAGTCACCCTCAGTGGGATCCCAGTCTCAGCCAGCAGGGACCCAGCTGCTCCCACTGTGATCCCAGTATGATCCCAGTTGAGTGTGATCCCAGAATAGTTGTAATTCTTCCCAGTTCCTCCTGGTATGATCCCAGTTGTCCCTGGAATAGTCCCAGTCCATCTCAGCACGGTCCCACTCACTCCCAGTTTCTCCCAGTGTGGTTCCAGCTGTTCCCAGTATGGTCACAGTCACTCCCAGTATATCCCAGCTGCCCTCAGCATGCTTGTGCTCATTCCCAGTCATTCCCAGTTACCCCAGTAAGGTTCCAGTTACCCCAGTCCAAACCAGTCCCTGCCAGTGCTGCCACTCCTGGGATCCCCCAGCCCTCTCTGTGTTCCCCCCGCCCACATCTCCCCAGAGGAGCCCCAAGGGCTGGCAGTCCCCAGCCAGGGTCCCCAGCCAGCCCCAGGTTGGATCTGCAGCCCCCAATTTTCCCAGTTTCCCTCTCCTTTTCCCCGGGCCGGGTTCCCCCCGTCCCCAGCGGGTGGGAGCAGCGGAGAGCCCCGCGCTGCCCATCCCGACCTGTCCCGGCTCCATCCCCGCTCCTGCCGTGGGCTGTGAGGGGTTTGGGAACGGGGCACCGAGGGTGTCACTGCTCCTGGGGGAGGAGGAGGAGAGATGGAAGAGGAGGAACAAAGGAAGATCAGGGAAAGGAGAAGTAACCACAAGGTTCAGCACTCCCTGAATTCATAGCCTCCCACCTGTGGGGTCATTATCCCCCATCCCACAGGTGACCGGGGAAGGGGAGCTCAGCCCAGATATCCTCGAGGGTCCCTGGGTTGGGTTTTTTGGGGGGGATGTTTGGAGAATGAAGAACTCCAAAGCTGAGTGGAAAATCCTACTTGGGGTGACATTGGGGGGTCTCACCATCCCTAAATGGGGAAATGGAAACAGGGGGAACTTTTCAGATTCCTGGCACTCCCAGCAGCCTGAGGAGGGCAGGGACTGAGCAGACAGAGGACCCCCAGTACAAGCATGAACCCCAGCAGCTGGGACAGGGGGAACCCCTGAACACCAAAGGGGAGAGACCAGAGATGGGGAACTCCTGGGAGGCATTTTCAGGGCTGAAACTTGGTGTTTGGGGGATTTATATGGGCACCATTTGCCCAGTGACTTCTAAAGGTGGACTTGGAGAGAGGAAACCCCCTAATTCAGTGTGCTCATGTGTTGTGTTTTTCCCCAAACCAGGATTTCCCATTCCCAAACCTTGGCCAGATGGAGAAGGAGGCTGCTGTGAGGAAGAGGAAGATGCCCCAGGACACCCAGGCAGGTGAGGAGGAAGTCAGTGCCCCTTTCCCCCTCTCTCCTGCTCCATCTCCCAGCCCAGCCTGGCCCCCGGCTGCAGGACAACCCCGCTGCCGACGCCGTCCTGCCGGGGACGCACTGGGGGGATCTCCTTCCCCTTCCCTCTGGCACGGAGGCAAATCCCATCCTCTCCTTGTCCTTCCTCCCCCAGACAAGGAGCTGAGGATGGAGACCAGAGAGGACAAATCCCCACGGCAGAACCTCATGGAAGAGGCCACTGTGAGCAGCTCCTCGGTGCAGGAATCCAATGGGGAGGAAAATCCCCAGAGATCCCACAGGAGGAGGGGCTCCAAACCCATCCCAGGGTGCTCTGAGGAGGAAAGACCCACCCTGTGCCGGGAAGGCGGGCAGAGATCCAGCCAGGGCTCTGAGCTGGTGGTCCATGAGCAGCTTCAGGATGGGGAGAAGCGCTACAAGTGCTTGGAGTGTGGGAAGAGCTTCAGACAGAGGAAAACCCTGATCCGCCACCAGATGATCCACACTGGGGAATGGCCCTATCAGTGTGGGGAGTGTGGGAAGGGCTTCAGCTGCAGCTCCCACCTCATCATCCACCAGCGCATCCACACTGGGGAGAGGCCCTACGAGTGTCCCCAGTGTGGGAAGAGGTTTCAGACCAGCCCCCATCTCCTCAGGCACCAGCGGATTCACATGGATGAGAGGCCCTTCCGCTGCCCTGACTGTGGGGAGGGCTTCAAGCACAACTCCACCCTCATCACCCACCGGCGCATCCACACTGGGGAGAGGCCCTATGAGTGTGTGGAATGTGGGAAGAGCTTCAGCCAGAGGTCCCAGCTGACCATCCACCAGAGGATCCACACCAGGGAACAGCCCTATGAGTGTGGGGAGTGTAGGATGACCTTCAGCCAGAGGTCCCGGCTGACCATCCACCAGATGATCCACACTGGGGAGAGGCCCTACGAGTGTCCCGAGTGTGGGAAGAGGTTTTGGACCAGCTCCAGTCTCCTCGTGCACCAGCGGATTCACACGGATGAGAGGCCCTTCCGCTGCCCCGACTGCAGGAAGGGCTTCAAGCACAACTCCACCCTTGTCACGCACCGGCGCATCCACACTGGGGAGAGGCCTTATGAGTGTCCCCAGTGTGGGAAGAGCTTCAGGCAGAGCTCTCACTTGACCAAACACCAGTGGAGGCACCAGTAAGGGAAACCCTGTGATTGCCCCGAGGTGCAGAAAGAGCTTTCTCCACAGCTCCAGCCTCATCCCTGCTTGGAGGACCAACTTTGGAAGTGACCTGGTGATCCATGTTCCCTGTGATCCATGCTGGGAAGACACCTGTGCCTCTTCCTGCCCATGGCAATGTCATGATGTGGGATCAAGGAATGCAAGAGTCTCATCATGGCCCTGTCATTATATTCAATCCCATCTCAGGTCATTGCCAGGGGCAGGAAAAGGACTCTCTCTCTCTCACCGGAGTAGAAGGGTGTCCTTTCTTGGCAGGAGGAAATGCATGTCCAGGAAGAAACAGTCGGTGGTGTTTTAGTTTTCCCTGTAAATAGTTTGTCTTATCCCTTCTGTTACCAAAATTGTTTCTGTTCCTGTTTGTGCCTTATCTCGTTGCTGTTCTCAATAAATTGTTCTTATCCCAGCCTGGGATCTTTGCCTTTTGTGCTTTCCATGGGAGGTGGGAGGGAAGCGAGCAGCAGCACGGTTTCAGCAGGAGCAGGAAATTGGGGAATGCCATTCCTGAAGCCCAGCCCATGGAAACCGAGCATCCCAGCTGGTGCCAGGCCTGGTTGCCATGGCAGCAGCCTTGGGAGCGGGTCCCTGGCTGGGGGCTGCGGGAACCTCTTCCCTCTGGTGCCCAGGGACAGGAGTGGAGGGAGCGGCTGGAGCTGAGGCGGGCAGGTTTAGGCTGGATGTGAGGAAAAGGTTTTTCCCGCGAGGCTGCTGGGGCACTGAACAGGCTCCCCAGGGAAGGCTCCCAGCTCCAGGGCTGGCTGAGCTCCAGCAGAATTTGGCCTTTAAGGGTGTCATTAGGTCATGCAGAAAGAAAAGCAGAGAGGTGAAAGTTCAATTAGAGCTTAACATGGCTGCTTCTATGAAGGATAATAAATATGTTTTTAGAAATACATGAATGGCCAAAGGAAGGCCATGGACAACCTCCATTCCTTATTGGGGGAGATATGGTTACCAAAGATGAGGAAAAGGCTGAGGTACTTAACCCCTTCTTTGCCTCAGTTTTCAACATTAAGACAGGATTTCCTCAGGACAAGTGTTCCCCTGAGCTGGTAGATGGGGACAGGGAGCAGAGCAGCCCCCTGTAATCCAGGAGGAAGCAGTCAGAGACCTGCTGAGCTACTCAGATGCTCACAGGTGGATGGGATGGGATGGGATCCATGCTAGGGGGATGAGGGAACTGGTGGATGAGCTCCCCAAGCTGCTCTCCATCATTTCTCCTCATCAGTCCTGGCTCACTGGGGAGGTCCCAGAGGACTGGAGGTGCCAGTGTGAGCCCATCCCCAAGAAGGGCTGGCAGGAGGCTCTGGGGAACTGCAGGCCTGTCAGCCTGAGCTCGGTGCCTGGTGAGGTTTTGGAACAGATCCCCTTGAGTGCCATCACACAGCACCTCCAGGATGGCCCAGGGCTCAGACCCAGCCAGCGTGGCTTTAGGAGGGGCAGGTCCTGCCTGACCAACCTGATCTCCTTTTATAACCAGCTGACCCGCCTGGTGGGTGCGGGAAAGGCTCTGGATGTGTCGAGCTGGACTTGAGCAAGGCCTTGGACACGGAGAGCCGCAGCATTCCCTGGAAAAGCTGCAGCCCACGGCTTGGACAGGAGCACTCTTTGCTGGCTGCAGAACTGGCTGGAGGCCGGGCCCAGAGAGTGGTGGGGATGGTGCTGCATCCAGCTGGTGTCCAGTCCCTGGTGGTGTCCCCAGGGATCTGTGCTGGGCCCAGGCCTGGTTAATATCTTCACTGAGGGTCTGGCTGAGGGGGTCGAGTCCAGCACTCACAAATTGCAGATGACACCAAGCTGGCTGCGAGTGGGGATCTGCTGGAGGGCAGGACAAGGAGACACAGCCTTGAGCTGCACCAGGGCAGGTTTAGGCTGGACAATAGGAAGGAGTTCTTCCCAGAAAGGCTGATTGGGAATTGGAATGGGCTGGCCAGGGGGAGGTGACAGAGTCACTGTCCCTCTCCAGTGGTCTGGGGGAGTGACATCAATCAGTGCTGTTTTTGCTTTAATACAGTTGCTTCAAAATTGCTTCCTGTTACACCCTGAATGTCTGTGGTGGTTTTATATTAGTTGATATTTGGTGAGGAGGGAAGAAGCCACCCATGCAAATGATTTTTCTAGGAAGGGGCTGCTAAGAACTTCCTCTGTGCTTAGCAAAACCAACAGCTGGCTGGCTCTGAGAACTGACAACCTATTAAACCATTTAGAAGCTGTATCCTCCTGTGTGAAATCCACATTTTAAAGACAGGCAAGCCCAGGAAAGCTCTCTGTTGTTTCCAGCTGTGCAGAGTTAACTGGGTGCTGGTCAGGCCGGCCCTGCTCCAGCCTGGCCTGCACCGAGCCGGGCTCCGCCAGGCCCCGGGAGCGGCTCTGGGCTGGGCCAGGCCCCTTCACCACGGCCCTCACGGCCCCAGCGGCTGCCGGGCACAGGGAGGGGAAGCCATCGGCCCGCAGCTGGGATTGAAGGGAGCAGGGGCCTGGGACCAGCCATGTGGGCAGAACAGCCACGACTGCTCTGGCCGGGCCCCCTGAGATCTTGGCACAGCCCCAGCGCTGCCTGAAATCCATCACCGTGACTGCTTCGGCCACTGCCCGGCAGAAACCATCATGAGCATCTGCAGGTCTGGGTGAGATATGAACTCTTTCTGTGCACAGATGAGACCTGCAGACCTCCATCCTCCCCTTGGGTGAGAGAAAAGGACAGAGCGGGAGACTAATGCCACAAGTATGGTAGGCTACACCTGTCTTCAAATATCATTGAATTAGAGAAAAATTCTCTCCAGGGAAAATTATGCAACACTTCTCCTCACAATCCATCAGTCTCAATTATGAGTGGTAGATCTTAATTACAATCCGATTAGAGCAAATCAACATGGTGTGAATGGCAAGAAGAATTTGCTTGTCAACAGATGTATATGTCCCACTCAAGAATGAACAAAATCTGCCTTTCCTTGGAAGAAAGTAGACATGGAGCAATGCAGTATTTGGATTTTATCCAGTGATAAATCGGGCAAGAAGCTGTAACACCTCACCTGTTTTACAGAACACAAGTACTGATAGAGCCAATGGTGCAACCACATTGAAGGGATCTTCAGGACATTCCTTTATTTCTTAACAAGGCATGGGCAGCAAAATGCTGGCATTTATCTGAACTGGAAGCCATGTTCCTCTCCTGTTTCTCCTTGAGCACACTGTTCTTTGCAGACTTCACTTTGCAGCCCATCAATCCTCTCTTGGCCAACAGCTAAATGGCACAACTACCAAAACACAGGTGCCAGCATCATCACCCCAGCATTATTCCAGCACTGCTTTGCTGGTGCACAGGAACATAGAATGGCTTGGCTTGGAAGGGACATTTAAAGGCCATCTAGTCCAGTGCCCTGCAGAGAGCAGGGACACCTTTAGGTGAGGTTGCTCAGAGCATGAGCTTGAATGTCAGCAGGGATGGATACCTACCTCTCTGGGCAACCTGTGCCAGGGTTTCAAAACCCACAGTGTAAAAAACGTCTTTTTTATGTCTAGTCTGAATCTACCATCTTATAGATTGAAAAAATTCCCCCTCAGTTTTGTCACAATGAGCCCTACTAAAAATTCTGTCCTATTTTACAAGCCACCTTAAAGTACTGAAAGGGAGCAATCAGGTCTCTGTGGAGCCTTCTCCCTTCCAGGCTGAACACCCCCAGCTATCCCAGCCTGTCCCCAAAGCAGAGGGGCTCCAGCCCTCAGAGCATTTTGTCCCTCCTCTGGACCAGCTCCAACAGGACCATGTCCTTCCTGTGCTGGGCACCCAGAGGTGGATGCAGTACTCCAGGTGGGCTCGCACCAGAGCAGAGGAGTGGTGGAATCACCTCCTTCAAGCTGCTGGGCAGCCTCCTTTGGGGGCACATGGCTGGCTCATGTCCAGCCTCTCTCCTTGCAGCAGCCACAAGTCCTTCTCAGCAGGGCTGCTCTCCATCCCTTCATCCCCCAGCCTGTGAGATCAGCTGGGCTGGGACCCTGTCATAGCCCTTGGACAGAGCAGCTGGGCAGGATAAGCTCCCTAGTGAAGGAGGCAGATCCCACTCCCCACACAATTCCACCCTGGCCATGAGGTCACAGAAGGCTCTGGGGTGACAGCAGGCTGAGGTGACAGCAGGCTCTGAGGTCACAGAGGTCCCAGAGCCCCGTGGTTGCCCAGCACCACAAGGACCGAGCAGTCAGTCCTTGACCACGACTGTTGTGGCAGCAGCGGCGGCGGCAGCAGCGGTGCTGACATTGGGACAGCGGTGTCAGGACAGTGGTGGCAGCAAGAGCTGCAGGACTGGCAGAGGGCAAGGCACCATGGCCTTTGCTCTGCACCTCCTCCTCCTGCTCCTCCTGGCAGTGGCCCTGCCTGACAGGGCTACCCAGGCTGCTCCATGGCGAGCACGGCGAGCAGGTGAGCCGGCGGCCTCAGTCCCCTTTCCCAGGACAGTGCTCCCTTCTCCCTGGGAAGTGTTGGGGATGGTTTTCCCCAGGGCTTTAGGGAGGGTTTCCACTGTGGGAGGGACAGAGGCCTCAGGGGCCCTGGGCAGGTCCTGCCGCCCATCCAGAGATGTTGCACAGGGCCTGCAAAGAGGGTGGAGAGTGACCAGAGCCAGCCCAGAGCTCCCCAGGCCACTCTGCAGCTTTGGCCATGTCCATTGACATCTGGCTCCCACGGCCTTACCCATTCACCTTGCAGTGCCCAGTTCCCTAAGGCAGAATGGGATTCCAGCACTCCATGGAATGGTTCTGATCTGTGCTCCCTTCTAGATTGGGATCGTGACATGGAGTACCTGAAAGCCCTGGCACATAATGGTTTGAGATCCATGGAGAATGTTGGAGGCAAGTTCTCAATGTCCCTTTCTGCACAGAACAATCAGTGTCAAGGTGGCAAGAGCTCACTCACGTGCCATTTCCCTTGAGAGTCTGAAGGTTGATGGATTCTGGAAACCTTGCCCTGCTCCCTTCTGGAGCCCTGAGTGATCCCACAGCATTGCTGTCAGTGGGAGGAAGGAGCATTTAGCTGTCAATCTTCTTCCTGTGTGCAATGCCAATGTCACCTTCCGTGTGCTCTGTGCAGCCACGGAGAGGAGCAGAGAGGGAAGGGCCAGGCCCAGGGCTGTGCCCCAGGGCTGTGCCTTGTGTGGCTCCTTTCTGGCCCCAGGGAATCTGAGATGCTCCTGCTCCAGCTGCCAAGCCCTGGCCCTGCCTGGGGCTCAGTTCATAGCTGCTGGCAGCTCCAGGGAGTTTTTTCTCTCCTGTCTGCCATGCAAGGGGCTCCTTCCATCCCAGTGTGAGGCCACTGCAGGCACGTGGTCCCCCTGCTCCTGCTCCTGCGTGGAAGGCAGAGAGGAGGGAGTGCCTTGGAGGGCAGCAGTCACCCAGGTGCACTCACTGCCACTCTGGCCTGAAGGAGAAATGGAACTACTTTCCATTAAGGTCCTCCTAGATGGAAGAACCAAGACACAGAAGACAAGAAATCCCTGGAGGCATCCCAACTTTTGGACAAGATGCTGAGTGATCTGGAGAGACGCCGTGGTGGGTCCATGTCCCTCAGCCTTCTCCTGAGACTCAGCAGCCGGGGGCTTTCTCTGCATATCTGGACACTGTGCCCGGCACAGCAGGAAGGGATCCATGGCAGCCTCGCTGCCCCACTGCTGCTTTCATGGCCTGCAGGGCTGTATCCCAGCCTGGCCTGGCTGCAGCTTCTCCCCAGCCTCTGCAGGAAGGCATTTGGCATCAGCTGACAGGGAGCCCAAAGTGCAGCAAGGGTCATAAACAACCTGAGATCCCCTGCAATTTCCCGGTCTTGGGCTAGATCAGGTGTAGGGACTGTTTGGAGGAGGGAGGGCCCTGGCCCAGCCTCAGTAACCTGGGTATTTTCCTTGTCCTTATCCATGATTTGACAAGTATTGCCTCCTGAAGATACCACCTCACCTAATGGCGAACAGTTCTATCTTATCCAGCTGTCCCTTTTCCTTTCTCAAGTGCTGGAGGAAATGTCTGTGCAGACGATGACATATGCTAGGGGAAGCAATGTCTCTGTGCCAGCTGCTGATGCAGGAAAGGAGGAGATGCCAGGCCCAGGCACAGGAGGTAATTGCTGTGCTGGGCTCTCCCTCGACCGGGCTGTGTGCCAGCAACTCTTCCCCCATGGCTGGCCCTTGCATGGCTGAGCAGCAGCCAAAGCTGGAGGTGCCTCAGCTTCCAGGCCTCTGGAGCTCATTCCCAGCCCCTAGGAAAAGGGACTCATTCACCAACATCCATCCCACTGCAGCTGCTCCTGGAGCTGGCCCTAAGCATCCAGAGGCCCAAGGCACAGGAGCAGCCCCGAGCGGGAGCCCTGCTGTGAGCCCAGGGCCACAGCCAGCCCTGGCTCCCAACTGGGCAGGGGCTGCACTGGCCCCTGACAGGGCCTGGCTCTGTCCCCTTGGGCTGGGGGGGCTGTCACAGAGCAGGGAGGGTCAGGGGTGGCAGTGGCTGCTCAGGGATGGGTTTGGCCCGTGTCCCTGGAAGGAGCCACTGCCCAAGCAGCTGCGCTGTCCGGGCTCTGCTCTTGGCCTTCTGGGCTTTGGTGGGTGTCACAGCCTGTGCCAAGGGGTGCCAAGGTACCTGCAGGCCCCAGCTCTGGGGGAAACAGAGAATATCCTGGCCGTATCCAGTGTGCTGCCAGCTCAGCCGTGGAGCACAGCACAGGCTCATGCTGCACATTGCTCCCACAGAAGCGCTTGGCAAGTCCAATATAAATGCTGAGAATCCACTGAGCACCCCAAGAGTGTTCTGCCCGCAGGATGTGCGTAAGTCCTGCATGATAGGCACTGTAGTGACACTGTTCACAGTGCCCCTTTCCATGGTTCTCTGCTATGTTGGATTCCGGTGGTGGAAGGACAAGAAACGGTAAGTTGTTGTTCATCCCCACCTCCAGCTTCTTGAAAGGCTGCTCATAGTCAGGAGACATTCCCAGTGAGGCTGCTGTGGACTTGTGGCTAGTCCTTGGTTGTCCAAAACACTCTCCTGAGAGTTCTGCTGCTGCCCAGGGCTTTCATTGGCCTCTTAATTGCTGGGCCTTGTCCTGGGGAGCCCGCTGGGGCTGCAGCCAGTGCTGGCTGCCACTGAGGCTGCCTGGCCAAGAGCAGCCCCAGGAGCAGCGGGCAGAGGCAAAGCAAGGTGGGCAGGAGAAAGAGCGGGGACAAGACTGTCCTTGACAGGCAGAGGTGCTCTGGGGCCCGCTCCTGGCCAGGGACCCTGCCCAGAGCCATCCCCTGCTCACCAGGGCCTTGAGGGGCAGCTGTCCAGCTGGGCCAAGCTGTGCCAGCAGCTGCAGCCGTGCTGGGGAGCCTTGGCAGCTCTGGGCCCTGCTGTGCAGGAGGGTCCCTGTGTGCCAGCGGCAGCTGGGGGCCTCAGCCACCTCTTCTCTCCACAGTCGCCCTGCTGCAGCTCCAGCTTCCCGGCCAAGAAGGCGCGACTCTCCCTCGCCCCCAGGGAGCCCAAAGACTGTCCGGTTTGACAGCTCTCAGACGTGGCCTCAGAAGGAGGAATGGTTCCAGAAAGCAGAACACCAGCACTCCGTGCCTCCTCCACGGCCCCCCAGCCCGGCCCTGAAGCAGAAGCCCCCTGAGATCCCCCCACCTCCTCCCCTCCCGAGCCGGCCACCCTGGTCCAGTTAGGACTGAAAGTGGGCCAGCCACGGCAGGGCTTGGGCCACCAACAGCTTGGGCCATCTGCTCTTGGCTACAGATAACACGTTACCTGTGGGTAACAGCCAGAGGCAGTTTTCCTACTGTTTTACTTTCAGCAGGGAAGGGCTGAAGATTCTTCCTATGCCCTGTCTCATCCTTCACTCTTTTGATTTTCATATAGCTAGGTGCTTGCTAAATCTTTTCAAATAACTTTATTAACACTTCATGTTTTATCCCACCTACCAAGGAAAAAAGAAAAATTAAAAAAATTCTTCAGTTTAGACTTCATTTTTACTGTGCTTGGGCCTCTCAGATTTTGAGCAATTGATTTTCCATGGTACTTCTTCCCTTTTCCTTCCTATCTACCAAAAGTTCGTCTGGACAGGAAAATCAACAGAATTACTGAGATTCACTTCAAAACCCAGAGGAGAATCTGTCACAAAATATTCTCTCTGTGTACTGCACAACAAGAAATATTCAGAGGAAAATACTGTGGGAGCTGAGGCTTGTGGAACTCCCAGAATCCTGAGCCTGCAGAGGAGGCAAACAGCCCTGGCAGTGGCTGAGGGGAATTCTCCTCACAGACTCCTCGGAAAGTGTGTCACTTCAGGAGGGGAAAGCTTTTAAACTTTGCCTTACCTTCCTCCTGTGCTAAAATGTAAGGCTCCTCCTGAGAAAATACTGAGCTACAAACAATTCTCTGTTCCTCAACAAAGCTACTCAGGTGCTCGACTTAAAGAGTAAAACTAAATGTGGTCAGAAATTTCCCATCAAAGCCCATTTGCAGAGAAACCCCACCATATGTGAGCAAATATTTATTAGCACGAGTTCATCCTAAAGATTGCTCCTTTTTCATCCCAGAGAGAATAT